>NC_063167.1:39002048-39227048 GCF_023159225.1 Perognathus longimembris pacificus | reverse complement strand
GACACCCTACTTCCTCCATGACAGATAGCATGAGACTTTTTATTGGTACCAATCAATGGATAGTTAATCAGACTGACTGGTTTGTCCTTTCCTTCTGAGATTTTTTACATGTGAATAAAAGTAGATGGACTGAGAAGCAAGTTTGGTTTATCTGCTGTATCTCTAGCAAACCACATCTTTTTAATTTCATGCATCAATGGAATGATACGGCATGCCTGTTACAGTGCGACAGCTTGCTACCTTGTATAACCCAACATGTGTATGCAGCTGGGCATACAAAATTATTCCAAAAGGGAATGAGACCCAGGAAATCAGAAATGGTACCAACTTCACCCAAGATGGTGTTTGCTTTGCCCTTTCTTTGTGACTCCAAACATTGGGGAGACTTGACCTAAACAGCATGCATACATTAACTCCACCCTTTCCTACAAACAGAATGCCTACTAACCAGGAACATTTCTATTATTGGAGATGTCACGATCACTTGTTTGTTCAATTTATATTCACTGAGAACCTCAATCATTGTTTGTAGAGTGAATGCACAATAAAAAGGCTTCTGCACTTGCCAGTTCAACTTTGGCCAGGCCAGATGTTCTTAAACCCACTACAGTGTGCAGCATATATGATGATACTTCAATTTTAAATTCCCCAGGTCTGAATTTAATCAAGTGGCATCCAGACACCTTGCTTTTCTGGTTTCTGTTCCTTAACCTTCCACTGTTCCACCATGTACCCTCCTCCACACATCTTGCCTTCTGTGGTGTTCTCTCTCTCTCTCTCTCTCTCTCTCTCTCTCTGGGCTCAATCAGTAGATAGGTAGTGCCATGCATAAAGGGGAATTCTTTGTTTATGTTAGTACTGGGGCTTGAATTCAGGTTCTTACATGTATGTATGTATGTATGTATGTATATATTTTGTTTACAGCTTGTAGTCTATCATTTAAGACCTTCCATCAGTTCTGGATCGTTACTGGCTCACCAGAGATAAGAGTCTCCTGGATTTATTTGCCCAAGCTGGATTCAAACCTTGATCCTCAAATCTCAGACTCCTGAGTAGTTAAGATTATAGATGTGAGACAAGAGTAGCTGGCAGTTGACAAAAAAACATTTTAAAAAATCTCAGTCATCTTTCTCTTAAATCTGTAAAATCTGCTGTCTCCAGCTGGATGATCACGTACCATGATGGCGAGCTGTAAAAGCCACACTTTAGGGGCCATCATTAAACTCTAACACAGCCTGGCTTCCCAAGGGCCAGAGCTTTGTCTAGGAGTTGTCTGAGAACAGAACTGAAAGAATCTTGAATAAAACTGGGTCAGTCCCTTTCTGTTGCTTCTGAGAAAATGGAGACCCAGAATAGTTGTGAATTGTCCGAGGTCAGGGGATATAGTAGCCAGGTAGCCACTAACACCCATCCAGATCCTTCTCTAGTCCCTCCCGCTTGATCTCTGGTTCTCTAATGGAAGATACCCCAAGGTAACTTATTTACACTGCCTGAGGTCATTTCTCCCCCAAGGCAGGTCACCTGACAGCTCCTTCTCTAAGCTCTGAGTTGTCTATTGCTTTGGGAAACTCTTATGTTCCTCTGCCCAGATGCTTCAGGAATTCCTGAACACTTGCCAGCAGAGGCAAGTGTATGAATGTCATAAATATTAGCTTCGGGCAAGGAATGACTGGCTCAGGGAATAAATATTTGTTTTCTCTGAGAGGTTACATGTATTGTTGGTTAAGAGGTGTATCTCACTGCTGGCTTTGGGCAAAATTGCTATGGAAAAATCTGACATTTATCAATCTTGGTACATGTTATTGGTGAGCTCACTTGTTAGTCCTAAGCTGAGAACAGCTGTGTTATGAGGTGCCAGTCAATAATGAAGCTTTCAGGTTCTCCTCTAAACTCATTTGAAAATGACATTTTCAAATGAGTCTTGGGTACTGTTTCCCTAAACCACACCATGGAAGAATAGTCAAAATTAACAAATAATTAACCATACTCATCTTTCTCAGGAGCATAACACTGAGCTCCACGGAAAGTTCTAGGAAAATTGCTATTTGTTGCCTTCTGATTTGACCGACCCTACCCATTATTTGGAAAGTACGGCCTGCTCTGCTAAGCACTGGGGCAGTGATTTGAAGATGGGGTAGGGACTAAAGCTGGGGCCTCTACAAGCAAGCTAACACATTTCAGATACCAGGTTGGCCCCTTGATCTCTGATAAGTGGCTTAAACTCTGTTTCAGCATCCTCTGCCACATGAAGCTCATAATAACACCTACTTGACAGGGTGGCTGGGTGGACTATGTGAATTAATATACAGTGAATGTTTGTAAATGTTTTAATAACTTAGTAAGTATCATAAATGTCATTATTGGACATTTTCCTATTTACTTTCTCAGGTACCCATAGTCACCTGTGTTCCAAAGTTAATAAAAGTGGCAAGTGTCAGAATAATCATTTCATATGCTTTAAAATTCTGTGATGTTCTCAGTAGTGTGATGAAACCTAGCGCCATCCTGTAGCCCCTTTGTTGACCAATTCACTGTTGTATCCTAGTGCTTATATGTAGGTTCTGGTACTACCCATGTTTCTGGGGTTGACTGGGGGTAATGGAAAATATCTCCCGTATATGTAGGGTGAGACTGCTGTAGTATATATGTATTTGCTATCACTTATAATTATGATAATTAATGAGACATGAAGGATCCTCTTAATATTATTTTTTACATTTGATTATATGCTGCATTGATAATCACATAACTATAGAGAGCCTAATAAACCCTTAAAATTACTTTCATCAATTTCCATTTATTTGTCTGAACTGGAGTTTTAACTCAGGGTCTCATATTTGCCAACTAGGCAAACTACTGCTTAAGCTACTTTCCTAACCCTTTTAGCTTTTTTTTTTTTTTTTTTTGGCCAGTCCTGGGCTTTGGACTCAGGGCCTGAGCACTGTCCCTGGCTTCTTCCCGCTCAAGGCTAGCACTCTGCCACTTGAGCCACAGCGCCACTTCTGGCCGTTTTCTGTATATGTGGTGCTGGGGAATCGAACCTAGGGCCTCGTGTATCCGAGTCAGGCACTCTTGCCACTAGGCTATATCCCCAGCCCCCCCTTTTAGCTTTTATTATTTTTTGAGTAGTGTCTTCTTGCCTAGGCCAGACTGAATGGCAGTCCCTTGTTTGTACTTCCTGCATAGCTGGGATACTAAGTCCATACCACTACGTAAGGATTTTATTAGTTGAGATGAGGTCCCATGAACTTCTCTGCCTGGGATGGCCTTGAACCACAATGTGCATGATCTCAGCCTCCCAAGCAGCTTGTAATACAGGCTTAAACCACCATACTTTAGCTCTTTAGTTGTTGTTTTTTTATGTGCTTACTAAGAAGTACAAACAATCTTCTGTAGCTTTTCTTGTACTAATACAAGATGGTGCTATTCTAGGGGAATAAGAATTGGTTTTCAGGAATTTTAATTGAATGACAAAAATAATCTTTTGAAAATATCTGAGCTCATAGCCTGTCCCTATGATAATATTTAATATAATAGCTGTGTTTATATCTTATGAACAAGGAAAGCGTACTTCTCAGTTCATCCAAGATAGTGGTAGTTTATGACTATTGTCCTGATATGAATGGTAGGTAGTGTGCACTTTCAATATCAAAGGAATATTGACTGATCAATGGCATTGTTGCTGTACTTACAAAGTTACAACTGGAGCTTTTGCCTTATTCTGTAGGTCCCTCCTGAGAACTGGTGGTACTATGTATTACTCCCTTTTCTGTTGCTATAAAAGAAATGCTTGAGGCTTGATACTTCATGAGGTAAAAAGGTTCACTTGACACATAATTCTGGTAGCTAGACAGTTTCAGCAGCATGGTGCTGATATTCTGGGAAATGGCCACCTTGTTGAGACAAAATATAAAAGAATAACTAACAGGAGACATAATAATAAGAAGTCAAGAATATATAATGGCATTGCTTTGTAACAACCTGTTGTTAAAACAAACTCATTCCCTGAAACAAGCATTAACCTTTGGGCTATGTCTCTATGACCTAAATATCTTGCACTAAGCTTCACACTTTAAATGTCCTATCACTAGCCAGGTGTCAATGGCTGACACCTGTAATCCTAGCTATTCAGAAGGCTGAGATCTGAGGATCATGGTTCAAAGCCAGCCTGAGCAGGAAAGGTCATAAGACTCATCTACAATTAGCCATCAGAAAACCAGAAGTGTCACTGTGGCTCAAATGGCAGAGTGCTAGTGTTGAGCTGAAGTGCTCAGGGACAGCTACTAGGCCCAGAGTTCAAGCCCCACAACTAACAATAAACAAATAAACAAATGTTCTACCACCTCAATACCACCACCCTGGAGGCCAAGCTCTCAGCAGGAGAACTTTTGTTTTTTTGTTTGTTTTTTTTTGCCAGTCCTGGGCCTTGGACTCAGGGCCTGAGCACTGTCCCTGGCTTCTTCCCGCTCAAGGCTAGCACTCTGCCACTTGAGCCACAGCGCCGCTTCTGGCCGTTTTCTGTATATGTGGTGCTGGGGAATCGAACCTAGGGCCTCGTGTATCCGAGGCAGGCACTCTTGCCACTAGGCTATATCCCCAGCCCCAGCAGGAGAACTTTTGGAGAATACATTTCAAACCAGATCCAGAATAATACATACACACAGCATAGTATGTTCATGAGAAGAATGTTATAATGGCCAGAGAGACCATTGCCTCTGTGGTCCTCATTAACATCTCCCGGACCCATCCACACTCTCTTTGACATGAAGAGACACTTCCTACTTAGAATCTCAACTAAAATAATTCCTCCTTTGCTGACTTCCTTAGATATCATGATACTGGTATCCAACATAATGCAACATTTGCTGGTCCAAAGAAACAGAATAAAAAATGACTTTACAAACATTGTCTTTAATTAATTCATGTCCAATTTTATGTAACTCACCATGAAAGCTACAAAAAATGGTGAAACATTTTCCTGGCCTAAAGGGTTAGAGGGATTGAGATTGGATTTACAGGCATACTCTTTAATTAGTTCATGCTCAGTTTTGAGCAAGCTACAAAAAAATAGTGGATGCATGCTCCAACTCCACCAATGCGGATAGGATAAGGCCTTTGCTGAATTTTGCCTTTTTCATCCCACAGGTGGCTTTGGGGATAACTTCAATTTATAAATTATAGTTAAATTTTGAAGCTCTCATACTAATTACTTAGTTAAATCCCCATCAGATATCATATATATGTCAGAGACTTGGTTAACTCTTTTCCTATTGTCTTTTCTTAAACACAAACCCACTGTCTAAAGTATAGGAAATGTAGACTTGATTAAGTTTTTTCCCCCTTACTAAAGAAAGGCATCTGATTCTTCTACTTCTCCTTGGTGGTTTGTGCAAAGCAGCCTAGATCTCATGGCAATTGTCTACATCTTACCTGTGGTATACATTCCATATTCCACCAAGTGATAAAGTCTTGCTTAAAATATTCTCTTGATCAATTAAGTAGTCAATCTGCTTTCCAAAGCAGCTACAGCTTTCAGAATTTTGTGACAGCTACTGGGAAGCTTGATACTCTCAGAAAGCTGCCCAAGTAATTGTTCACTTGTAACCATTGTTGTCTCCTAAGTGGTTGTGAAAGTTTTTTTTTAAATCTGTAGTGGAAAAAGAACTTGCACTTCAAGGCACAATGTGGATAGATCTCACCATGACTGGTGTGACAAATGGAAATCTGACAGATTAGATCCTTCCAATTGAAGAGGTCTTTATTGTCTCAGGCATTAGAGGGTTTGGGAAGCTGTGTGTCCTGGACATTTGGGAAGGAAGGGTTTGTTTGTTTGTTGTTGTTGTTGTGTGTGTGTTTCCAGTCTCTCCATCCTTTCCTTCCTGAATACACCCTCTGGCATTATCCATACGTGCTGGCTGCATCATTAAATGCTGAAATTTCACATCTTAATTCTGTATGAGAGGTTTTCTCTGGAGGCAACGGTGCATCTGTGGAGAAAGAACTTGAGTGTTCTATGGAGGTGATATGTTGGAGGATGTTGATGGCATATTTAACGAAACAGCTGTCCAGAAACTTTTTTTAAAAACTGTTTTTGGTAGAAAGGAATAGAGAAGCAATAGCTTGGTTTGGATTGCCCACAGTCTAATGTGAAATGGGTTAGGTTGGCCTAGAGATTTACTAAGGAAAAACCTTAAAACCCTTAACTCAAGCAAGAAAGAACAAGGATTTAGGATGTGGGATAATTTCCAGACTTATATTCTCTTTCTATCTTGGTGGTTCATAAGCTATTGAGCAACATCTCCAAATCCCAGTTTCTTTTGGCTGTACCCTAGTATTATTTAATACCTTTTATGCAGAGCAAGGACTAAACCAGGATAAAATTATGGTTTAATTTTTTAATGTAATTCCTTGTGAAACAAAAAGATGTCTGTGTTCAGTAGCTGGATAGATGTACTGCAAATAGGAGAAAGGCAAGCTGTGTAACATCAGGAACAGTTTCTATAGCAACAAAAATGTCAGCCATCCTTTTGGCTGATCCTATTAATCTGGAGTAGAAGCAATGATACTGACACATTCAAAATGTATTTAAACCATAAGGTGAAAATGTAACTCAGCTGTAAATTTTAAACAGAGGCAGAGTCAGGCACCCACATGGTATAACTCAGAAACAGATATGATGAGGAGAAAGTGAATGATGCTCAAATACAGGCTCTTGGTTTCACTTATTTAATTTTTAGAAGTGATTCATCTTTTCACCAGAAGTTATTACAAATATTATTGGACCCAAGTGAGAAAGAGGAGGGCAGAGGGAAGTTTCAATCCACTCCTGATATTCAGAGCAGGGATCTTTTCAGTAGTGTTGGCTTAGAGTAAACACTTGAAATTAATTGTTCTGAAGATAATGAAATCTGTCATTTGGAGAAGCCGCTGATGGCAATGCACTTTCTCATAAAGAAAACGCCAGGTTCTTGAGTGAAAAAATCTAGTCTTCGAATCAGAGTATAGGGTCATGATGTCAGCTCTTGTAACTGCAGCCCCGGCTAGTATAAGGCTGGTGAGCACATTGTTTTGTTTTTGTTCTTTTTATTTTTGTGTTTATTGTTTTCCCTATTGTTTTTGGTCCCAGTACTGGGGCTTGAACACAGAACTTGAGTGCTGTCCTTTAGCATTAGCCACTCAAGGCAGACACTCTACCACTTGAGAAACCATTCCACTTCCAGCTTTTTTGTGGTTAATTGAAGATACAGACTTTCCTGCCTGGGCTGTCTTTGAACCTCAATCCTTAGATTGCAACCTCCTGAGTCACTAGGATGCAGAGATAAGCTTTTTTGTTGTTGTTGTTAACTAATTGTTTAGGTCCCATGTGCTTTGCAAGGCTACTTTGAAACAAGTCTAATCTGGTACTGCCTTGTAAGGAATTAACATTATTATTAGTATTAAGGAACTGCCAAATAAATGAAATTTTTTTCTAATGAGTACCAGTTGCAGAGAGAGTCTAGGAGGTGAGGTATCAATTCTGAAATCTGGGTCACAGTTTTAGGTTGATTTTCCCCCTGGGGAATCATAAAACTATTATTCTAGACTATTGCCCATTGGTGCCTATTTTAACTTTGATTATTTAAGCAGTTAAATTTTTTTTCCCACTTTTTGAAGCAGCATGACAGTCCCCATTATATTTTTGCTGTGGGAGTACAAAATAAACAGGACAGTAAATCCATGTCGTTATGATCACACACCCATCTCTTCATTTTTATCTGCCCATTTCAGACGCCTGGGGAAAGATGACCACCTCTGGTTAGGGAAAAATAAATTTTCCAACTAAAGAAAATGGACATTAAAAAAAAAACTTGTTCTTGGATTTTCCTGTTTCTAAAAGCATAAAGGAAAAATTACCTCTGAGGTCTAAGCTTATTGCTATTAAAACTGTTTCCATTCCCTACCCCTGCTCCAATCTCTGAAAAGAATCATAGATGCACAAGGGAGAACATGACAGAGCCAGCAAAGAAAATTAAAAGAGCACACACGGTTTGATTAAGTAGAATTTTTGTCTGGAAGGAAATGGAATCCGTTTTTAGAAACAAGTGGCAAAAGGTCTGGGTATTTCTTCCCCTGTCTGGATGCACTTTCTTACACTTCAGAAATAATTAACACTCTCCAACCAAAGGAGATGCTTTCAACTGTGCCTCAAAATAAAATGTTGTTGTTCTTTTTTTGAAAACTCTGGCTGGGGAGATGTAGCTGTCACCTTGAAGCCTTGCTTCATGACTGATGATTGGGGAGGCTCCCCAAATCTGACTTTGTCTACATCCATCAGTCAAGCAGTCAGAGCTGTGTATAGCACAGTGCTCAGCTCGTGCTTATCAGACAGAGGGAAAGAAGGATGTAATAGGACTTAAAAAAATTGACTTACAAAATTTCAGGCATTGAGTTGCTATCTATTAGTTCATTAAATTCAGATAAACTGGCATCATTCAGACTGCTTGAATCAAAGAGGCCAGTGGACTTGTTAATATTCACAGATTCCCCAAATTCCTATCTTGAGTTGTCATCCTATCTTGAGGTTTTTCCAAGAAGGTTCTCTAGTTGCTCTCTGAACCTTCCAAAGGTCCCTTTGACAAAAGTTATATAATGTAGTGCTGAGTAGTCACATATGGGTTCAAGTTAAAGCCCCATTGTTTATTAGCTAGGTGACTTGTGGCAGCAACTTTCATCACCTACAAAATAAAGATCAATAGAGCTAACATATAATGCTTCATGAGGATTTAAATAAGAAAGCATATGGAACATACTAAGCCAACTGTGTAATGTATATATATATATATGTGTGTGTGTGTGTGTGTGCATATATATATATATATACTAAGACTTCAATAAAGAGTACCAAATAATGTTGTTATCAGCTCTGTGAATGCTATATAGTATTTTGATCTAGCCTTTTTATTCAGCTTATAAAACAAAGCAACCTGTTTTATTACCAAGTGACATATGCAATAAATATTTTCGTCTCTTTTTATGCTGATCCCTCCCTACGGGAGCCTTGGAGGTGGGGAGGTTTAGGGCTATGAGCCATGGGGGGAATGGGATTAGACTCAGGGTATTGCTGAGACTTGGTAGTAGTGGAAAGTTGTGTGTGTGTGTGTATGTGTGTGTGCACATTACACACATAAATGCATGTTTTAAAATTGCACATTTATATTTTACTCCATCTTTTCCCAAGGAAAAAAAATAAACCAGGCATCTCTTTATAAGTACCTTGGCCAGGCAAATCCCTTGATAAATACTGATCATTATTCTCACAGCTTATGTGGTTGCTAAGTTTCCTTTCCTTAACAATTGACCTGAAATTGATAGAAAGTGGTGTTTGCACTTTGTCATTTTTCAATCGTCTAAATACCAATGTGCCAGGAAAGTTAGAAGGTGTTTGTTGGATGAATAAATAGACAAATTGACATAATGAAATAATTTATTTTAAAATTCCAGGGAAGCACTAAAGTTTCCCTTATCACTGTGAAAATGACTATTACTGTATCTCTGCTTTCATTGGCCAGTTTGCATCTCCACAGTCAAACAGATTTTTGAGCCCTTTCTGAACTGTGGGCATGGTTCTTGGGTGAAGAACCACTTTTCTGGAATTGACAAGAGCACAGACTTAGCTCTGAGAGGGTATGAATGGATACCCTTTCGAGTTATACAGGTTCCATGTTGAAGGGAAGCATTCCCCTACCATCCATTATAGCTTCAGCCCTCATTTCTAATCCACACACTCAAATCAATAATTTTGAGCGGAGCTGCCACAAAAGCAGCCAGCACATCAAGTGTTGCCCGAGGAGCCCTCCACTGTCGACTGCCAAGTAGTGTGACCGCCTCCCTCCACTTTGGCAGCCTGAGCTGGGATCCCCAGGCAAAGGCTTCTAGAATACTACAGCAGGAGGTTCCTGGAAGAGTTACAGGGTGAAGGGGCTGGATGGGGAAGGAGGTTCTCAGCCTTTGACCCTTCATAAGCAGCTGCTCAGAGCTTGGACAAGACATCCGTAGCCATTGAGGGAATTTTACCACCCTTCTCTATTTTCATTTCAAACCACCTCTTTTCCTTTACACACCTGGTCCAGGAATTTCCAGTTGACCAACCCTCTGGCTCTTGCTTTCTCTCCATTTAAATGACTTATCCAGATGGACGGATGCTGAGCCCCTCTCCAGTCCTTGCTTTCTGCTCTATTTCATCTGCTTGGATGAAATAGATGTTGATTCCAATACTAAATGATAAATATAATGATCATAATAACTAATATTTATTTAATGTCTGTGATGTGCGTGGCATGATTTAAGTGCCTTGCCCCTCTCCATTTATTTAGTCTTTCCTATAAGATAATGAAAGTGAAGCATGAGGTGAAAATGTGATCAATACAGAGAAATTAAGGCATAGAAGCATAGAGATGATGAATAATGATTCAGTCTGTGAGAGACTGGGTCATCTGGGACTGGGAGTGTTTAGTCTTGAGGGATAGGAAAGGCATGGATGTGTAAGGACACCTTTCCTGCTCATGGTTTGCACCTTACCTGATACATTATAGATACTCATGAGACCTAGGTTGAAGTGATTCAAATAATATATTTGAATAACATATTTGAATGAGCCTTCCAAACTTAAGCAAAGAAGGAAGCCAAAAGTAGGGGAGCTAGCCTGGTTTAGGTTGCTCTCAGAAGCCAGTGAGTAATGGAACTTTCTATAAAAGCAAGAGCAAATTTTATGACTGCGACTCACAGATTTCTCATAATAATGAATTCACCATTAAATGACCTCCTCAGCCACACTAGCTGATGGATGAAACCCTGAAACAGAAACTTCCCAGCAAGATCTATGGGAGTGGAAACATATCAGAGGCCACAAATGCAGTCAGTCATCAGGAATTGCAAGAGTCAAAGGAAGATAGGAGCGTTTGTAGGACTCTGTTTGAAAGTCAGATAACAAATGAAGACCCCAGCTGTGCAGTTGGTTCCTTCACATTAACTACAGTGCCTGTCACTGATGACTGAGTAGGCTTTGAAGAAAGCATGTTACTTCATGAAGGTGTTAGAATATGCGCAAGTCAGCACCTTACTGGGTGAGTAGTAAAAGGTCTGGTGACAGAACTCCTTAGGACATTAGAGATCAGAGTCTAATGAAATCTTAAGGCACAACCCAAATAAAGAAAAAAAGGTCAAAAGCTATGATTAGATCAGGCAAAACTATCTGCCAGTGGCTTATGCCATTATTTGACAGGTATGGACTTTTCATTGTTTGTGGATCCTCCAAAATAAAACATGTATGGAAAGCATTGGTTGGAATTCAATAACTTTACATCACCAATGGAAGAGACACAACATAGGAAAATGACTACTTTACTATTATACAGATGGCCTTGAGCAAAGCCAAGTCTGAACCCAGACAAGATCCAGAAATCTAGTCTGTTTACTCATCTACCAGTAACATTCTTTTGCCAGAGAAAATACATCCTGAACAGCTATGATGTAAAGCACACTGCCAGTCTAAATGATTCATCAAAAGAAGAGCAAGTTCCTGTTCTTTAGAGACGAGGACAATTGCAATTCCAATGTTACATCAGTGGGAAAAGTTCACTATGAGAGTTGTACATAGAATATTTTACTCAGTCTAACAAATTTATAAGTGTCACAAATCAATCAAGCAGTATGAGAGAAAACTAGGTATGTATCTGCAGAATGTATTTAGTGTTTAAATGTTTTTAAGTGCATTTAAGTTTATCTTTCTTTTTTTAAAGTGGAAAACACCATGCAGGTAAAACAGTGCATTTGAGAGCTGCAGAAAACTCATGTCTTTTCCCTTAGGATTGTCTTTATATTTTGTAAAGCTCTTTTTGTATACCAAAGCCATATTTAAAGTAACAAAAGCATTCAGTCACATGAAAATCACATGAATCCCTAGCACACACACATATATATGCATAAGTACATACACACATATGAATGAACATATGTACAAACATACAAGACAAAATTTTTACAAAACTGTACTAACCAAACTGCTTACCATGTATAAACTACTCTCCTTTGCCCTGTGGTTCAATCTAGTCCAGTCCATGTTGTTCTAATCATCCTTTGTTTGAATAATGTAGTTTTATTCTACAGATTTAAATCTACAAACTCATTTACCGATCTATCCAGGGCTCTTAAGCCACAGTTTGGGAGACGACCCAGAAGCATTTTGTGCCTTAAACAACACTCTGAGGGAATAAGCTTGCTCTTCCCATCCCATAAAAGTGAAAAATGGGGCTGGGGATATGGCCTAGTGGCAAGAGTGCCTGCCTCGTATACATGAGGCCCTGGGTTCGATTCTCCAGCACCACATATACAGAAAACGGCCAGAAGTGGCACTGTGGCTCAAGTGGCAGAGTGCTAGCCTTGAACAAAAAGAAGCCAGGGACAGTGTTCAGGCCCTGAATTCAAGCCACAAGATGCCCCCCCCAAAAAAAATAATAAACCTCATTAAAAATAAAAAAAACTACAAGACTTTCCTGTGTCCATGGAAGGTCCAGTCTGGAGCCACAGTTTTCTTGTGGACACACCATGTGGTTCTTTAGACAAACCTCACTAATCATGGGGTACTAGGGTGTGATAGCTTGTATTCCCCTGGGTAACAGGAAGTTCTTTATTTCCTTGATTTTATTCCATGTCCCCAGGTGTCGGAGAATTGACAATCAGCCAATCAGCATGGAGTGGCCTATCAAGATGGGGATAGGCCAGACACTTGACTCAATTCTAGCTACTCAGGAGGCTGAGGTCTGAAATCACAGTTTGAAGCTAGCCTGAGCAGGAATGTCTACGAGATGCTTTGACTAATTATCTACCAAAAAAACAGAAGTGGAGGTGTGGCTCAAACTGATAGAATACTATTCTTGAGTCTGAAAGCACAGGGTCAATGCCCAAGACCTATAGTTCCAGCCCCAGTGGTAGTACAAAAATAAATGGGTATACATTTCAATAAAACTTGATAACTCATTCACTTTAATTGTACCCTATTATGTGAAGCTCAAGCAAAGCCAGCAAGCCCTTTTTCCTGATGTTTTCATCCTTCACTGGCCTTGAAAATGTACCAATGAGCATATTTTTTTTCCAAAAAATAAAATCAGGCAATTGCTGTCAAGGAGCTGGCTGAAGGAAGCGTTTTGAGCCCCATATGTAAATTCTGCGGCTGTTGTTTTCCTGCAAGTTTAATAAGGCCAGGACCATAATTGTAAATATTTAAAAGCTTGATGTGTGGCCAGATGGATTCATTAGAAACCATATCTGTGCTTAGATTCATGTTTTCCAGTTGAGTCCTGGAAATGTCACCTAGGAAGACACACGGGGTTCAGGATCAGATCTGCCTCCAAATGCCAAAGGTAAAACATTCATTTGTGTCTTCGCCTCTGATTTTCCTAACAGTTCTTCTTGTTTAGCCTTGCCCATACTGAGACGGAGGCCTGATGAAAAAATAATAGATATAAATTGTGCTTCAGTCGTTGGCTGTTTATCTTAAGAAGAGAAACTAGTTTTGAAGTTGTCTGCTAATTGGATGTCCAAAAACTTCACTAAGAAAACAGCAGGACAGGACAGCACAGAGTGAAAAGAGGCCAAAATGTTTATTTTCTTCATTAGAGGAGGGGGGGGGGCTGTTCAATTTTTTTTTTGGTTCCCTAAGTTGTGGGTTTCATTGTTTATGGAGTGTGGCATGTACTACCTAAACAGACTATGAATTATGTATGAATGCTTAAGACCAGCACAGCAAGTGTTCATATTTCACTCTAAAGAGGGTGGAGAGCTCCCAGGATTGCCTATAGTAGAGATCAGTAAGAGCAACTGGAGTTTCCTCTTTGGTCAGTTATTTATCTGTTGGTTCTTTCAATAAACTCTGAACACGTTTATGTCACCAGCTCCTACACAGAACACTCAGTGAGTTCTCCCTGAAGTCTCCAATAAACTTACCCTAATTTAGACACCTTCCTTCTGTGTTCCTATGGGTTAGTGCCCTTGTCACACTGTTGTTTGATTTGCACATCTGGCTGGCCTTCCCCTCCTTGAAACTGGGAAGCTCGATGTCTGAGATATTTGAGAATGTGATGATGAATGAGTCCATATTCAAAGGCTTATGGTACATAAAATAGTTAGAAACTAGCCTTTCCATCCCCAAAATTGTCCATGTGTTCTATATTGATCTTTATAAGTGTATCATCATATTGTCATCCTCCTTAGTTATTAGAGGTAAAGAAGGGAGGGCTTCATGTGATTTTATGTTTCATTTTATGTTTCATTCATGATACATTATCATGCAACCTATCTTTGCTAATTCAAGGCTTTCCTGTTAGAGCTGTGTTACAGTACATCTAAGTAAATATATATGCATAGAATATATAATGACATATATGACATTTTGTATGTATGTGTATATAAACATACACACATATATGCATATATTATATCATGTAGTTTTAGACTACTTATCCTTTAAAAGGGTATCTTGAAGACTGATTATACATGATAGGTAGCTGTACAAATAGAGCTCTCTGTCTCTGTCTGTCTGTCTGTGTCTGTCTGTGTCTCTCTCTCAAGAGGGTGGTGTAAAACTAACAAAAGACAGTGAATGGGAAAACCCTTTGCTGATTGAATCAATGTGAAAGACTTGAAAACACCAAATGAGTCATCTTTATGACAAGATTGGGTTTGACAATGCCATTTAGGGTTGGGGAATATGAATGAGGAAAATGCAATTTCAGAGGTTCCTGGCACAGCCGGTGGCTTTGAATGCAATGCTGGCACTGCTGTTTCTTTTTTCTCTGAGTTCTATAAAGTATTCCCACTTGCTTGGCAACTGCACAGATCACTTGTAAATTTCTTGCCGCCTGTTCCCTCACCTCCCTGCCCTCTGCCTCCCTTCTTCTTCCCCAGCTGCAGGCATGCGCATATCCTTCCTAGATGAAGACATAGGCTTCTGCATTTTATAATCATTTCTAGTCATCTATGGTCCCTCCTTTATCTCTAGTGGTCTCTATCCATTCATACTTTGCTCCTAGAGTCCTACAAGGAAACCCAGGGTGTGTGGATTTCCAGTTCTGAGGCTGGAGACACTTTGGAAACTGTTTCTAGGAGAAAGACAGTGAAGTATTCCATCTGGGATCTGGTAATATTTATATAAGGACTTCTTATCCTGGCCCCTTCACTATGTCCCATGTCAGTAACAAATACAGGTGATGTCCAGACACCTTTACCATTTAGAAGGAATCCCTTTATTAAACTTAACCAGCTGAAGTACAGACTTCAGAGGTGAAGTGGCTAGAGACAAATACTATTTTTCATTTTATGATAACATAAATCTCTTAAAAATGTTTCTTTTTCTGCCTGAAGCCCTTCAGTGACTGTACTGAAAATTGTGTAAAAGCTGAGCTCTTTACTGTGCCCTATGTAACCCTAAATGAGCCGTCTTTGCTGAGTCCAGCATTGTCCCCATCAATAGTCACACCAGCCTACCTTCGGTTACCCAGAGCATCCATTTTTCCATCTATCCACTAATTTGGTTCATTCTGTTCAACGCATGACCATTGAACACATACTTTGGGCGTGGCTTGGAAAACTGTATGCGGTCCTAGGGACAGAATCATGAACAAGACTGTGTTCGTGATAATGAGAGCTTTATAGTAGTTTGAGTAACAGCTCCCATTTTCCACTGATGCTGTGATGTTTGATAATAAAGGCTCCCATCCATATGACTCAGTATTGCAACTAAGGGATAACTGTTAGTCCTCAATTAATTATTTGCATTTTCATTTGGAACAATAAGGAGAAAGAGTTGAAATGACAGGGTCCAAAAATAATAAAGAACCTTAAAATATTTATATATTCCCTGTTTAGTAAGCTTTTAAAGGTAGAAAGAAAACGTGGAAAGAATTCCATTTGAATAGATGTTAATAGCTACATTGTAATATTGTTAACCGTGGATCAGTTTTCTCATCTGAAACATGGGAATAATGAGACCTGTATCTTAAGAATGCCTAAGTGTTATAGATAGTAAAGAGAAAAAAAGTCTTAAGACAGTGCTCTGGGGAATCCCTGACTCATAGTAAGGGCTCAGGTCTCTGTTAGTAAACAGAAAAATCTACAATGGATAAAAATCTACAATGGGTGCTATGCTGATGGGGTTTCTCCATTCTCTATTCTCATTTTAGGGATTTGGTATGAGGCTTATCTGATCTTGGGTAAAGAACCTTTGAGGGATTTACAGGTATAATTACCAGTCTGGACAGAGATATATTTATAAGATACAATTTCATAGTTGTTAAATTATAAGACATTAAGCTGTATTTTCAAATGTACTATACCCACTGTAGATTTTTATTGCTTTTTGAAAAATTATTGCTATTGTAAAGAGTTATAGTTATGTAAGTCAGGTAATGAGTGCATTTCTTTTTGGAAAATGTCACTATTTCCTTTGCTATCTCCCAGTTTTTCCCTCCCGGCCTCCCAGGCCACAAGTTGTATAGTTCATTTTCAACATAGTATCTAGTAAATTTGTATTCACCCTTCCTCCACTATTTCTATGCTCCCCCTATACAGATCCTTATTTTTAAAGATGCATCTTTGATTCTCTTTAGCCAAAAAGTCTGTGAAGTACTTTCTGTCCTTGAGAGAACATGACATGGTATTTTGTAACACTCATGGGCAACAGAGAAATTATACTTCTCCCATGCTTATGCAGGCATAAGCAGCAATCTGGCTAACGAGGCACGAGTTCAGCAAAGAAGAAATGACATAAAAATCTGCTCATGTTACATGATGTAGCATAAGTGATTCTATGACTTCTTTGTCCCTAAATAATTGGAGTAGAGTCAAATGAGATAATGTGTGCAATAGCATTTTAAAAAACGAAAGTTTCTATTGTAATGGATCATTATTATTCTAATTACTGCTAATATGAGGAACTTAATATAGCATGGACCAATTATCAAGATAAGAATATTTCTGAAGTTGTGAACATTTGGTACTTAGTTTTAGACTGTTTTGCTTTGTACTCAAAATGTTTCATGCATTTTAATCTTACCCCTGTACCTCAAGTAAAAAGTATAAGCATTTACTCACTCAATGCAATTCATCAATTCAAAATGATTGACTAAATATGATCCAGGCACAGACTTAACTACCATAGCCAAGGAAATGAATAGAATTTCCTACCCTCCATAGGCTTTTTCTCTAGAAAACTGTCAATTAAGAGATGACTAGACTAAGGATGCTAAATGCTCCAATCAGCTCAGGGTTTTTTCAAAACTCAAAGGGCAGACCAGCTTAAGGGCTTGGAAAAATGAGGGCATAGGTACCTGTAAATAAAAATAAGAGGAATTTCCACTGAGAGAAGAGGAAATGTTTTAAAACTGTATTAATTCACCATAGTAGACAGGGAATGTGGAAGCATAATAAACCATCCCAAAATTTAGTGACCTAGTTGCTCCCAATCTACCATTTGTCTACAGATCTTGGGTATAACTGGTCTTTCTTCCATGTGGATTGGCCTTGGCTCCATAGTGACACAGCATCACTTCTGCCACAGTTCTTGGTCAGAGCAAGAGGAAGAGTAGGTCCTTCTAGACCCAAGGAAAAGGAAAATAAAGGAAAAAAATGTATGTGCATAGATATAATAGATTGTTGGCACAGGGCTCTGGTTTCAGAGGCTACCAGAGAAATGTAATTTCCTGAGTATGGATGGTTCACACCTTTAATCCTGGCTACTCAGAAGGCTGAGATCTAAGGATCACAGTTCAAAGCCAGCCCAGGCAGGAGAGTTCATGAAGCTGTAATCTCTAGTTTACCACCCAAAAGCTAAAAGTGGAGATGTTGCTCAAGTGGTAGAGCACTATCCTTGAGCAAAAAAAAGCTAGGGAGAGCACTCATGCTTTGAGTTCAAACTCCAGTAATAGCAAACACAAACACACACATGCATACACACACAAGTATAATTATGGTGGGCCATATAAAAGCATAGATTTAGAATGGCCATTATTAAGAAAAAGAACAGTAACAGGGGTTGGCAGACACGTGGACAAAAGGGAATGCTTCTACATGGTTGGTGGGAATGTAAATTTGTTCAACTACTCTGGAAAGCAGTACGGAGGTTACTCAAAAGACTAAACATAGAGCTTCTCTATGACCCAGCAATTCCACTCCTGGACATTTATCCAGTAGACTACAAGCCGGATCACACTAAAGCCACCAGCACAACTATGTTTATTACAGCATTGTTTACCATAGCCAAGATATGGAATCAAACCAGATGCCCCATAGCAAATGATTCAGGAAAATGTGGTGTTTATATACCATGAAATGCTATGCTTCCATCAGAAAGAATGATATTGAACCATTAATAAGGAAATGGAAAGACTTATAATATTAAGTGAAGTAAGCCAGACCCAAAGAAATATAGGTTTCATGGTTTCCCTCATTTGTAGCAACTAGAACATGCCTACAAAATCTACAAGTAAACACACTTGACAGTAAAAGCAAAAAAAAAAAAAAGATACTCTTGGACATGATACATTATCCACGACTGTAGACATTCATATGGTGAGATGAAAGGAGGATATTCATAGAAGAAGATCATAAAGACTCAATAGTTACATGCATATGATCATATAAAATATTTATGTAAATGAACTCCAAGAAATGGAAACAAGTGTTTTTTTTTTTTCTTTTTGTCTTTCATTTTCCCTTTGTCTCTGTTTTGGTTTTCTGTAAATTTTGTATGTAAATTTATCTGTTTAGGGGAGGGTAAGAGGAAACACAGAAATCATGTGACAAAGGGTGAACTAATTCAACAGTGTTATTCACTAGACACTATGTTGAAAATGAGCTGCGCAGTTTGTGGAGGTGTCTTGGGAAGGAGAACTGGGAGAAAATGAGGGAAGAGGTGAAATTGCTCAAAAAGAAATGTACTTATTACCTGATTTAGGTAACTGTAACCTCACTATATATCACCTTTACAATAGCATTAAAAAATAATAGTAAAAAAGGAAAACATGGACAGTACAAACACATGGTATAGCCACTAAAACACTCTGTATGAAAGGAAATAATAGGTCATATATTTTTAGAAAACCTGTTCCTGGAAGCAGTTTGGAGAATGATTTGGAAAAGGTGGGATCAAACACAGAGAGGCCATCTACAAGCTGGTACCATGGCTTGGGAAGACTAAATGAGAGCCTAGAATATAAGAATAACAGAAAGATGGGGGAAAGGTGGACTAACTTAATTCATCCATTTTCTGATTCAAGAAAAATATTTTTTAATGATTACTATACATACACATACTAAAATTTAGCAATAAATTCTCCAACCAACTGAACAAAATTTTTTGCTCTCTGAGAGTTTACATTAGAAAAAAACAGAAAATACATTTTTTAATTTTTCATTTTATTGTATTATAAAGTTGATGTACAGAGAGGATACAGTTACATAAGTAAGGTAATGAGTACATTTTTTGTCAAACATTGTTACCCCCTCCTTTGTTTTTCTCCCACTTTATCTCCCATCCCAAGTTCCCCACCCCAACTTGCAAATTTCATTTCCAACATAGTGTCTTATGAGTATCGCTATTGCATTGGTTCACTCTTTGTCTTTTGTCTCACCATTTTCTTATTCCCTTTCCCTTCTCCAAATCATATAAGCATATATATATATGACATAGGGCACCAAAATCCAAAAAAGTGACAACAGGGGATAAATCAAAGGAAAAAAATGAAAGAAAATAAGTAACTGTTTGGTTTTGTTTTTAATATACCATATAAAGTTATTTCTTTTTTGTTTTTTTTTTCTTTCTTTTGCTTTATCTCCTGTTGTCACTGTTTTTTTTTTATTTTTGTACCCTTTGTCTTGTATATACATTTATCTGATTTGGGGAAGGGAAGGAGAATAACAAAATGGTGGAAAAAACAAAGAAACATCTTATTTCTATATCTTGGATTTTATATTATTAGAAAAAAGAAAGAAAGAAAAATTAAAAATAACAAATCTTAGGGAAAAAAAGAAAAAACAGAAAATAAACAAAAGCAGTATAGTCTAATAACTAGAATATAAAGGAGCTTAAAACTTAACTCTCAAAGAATTAATAACCCAATTAATAACTGCAAAACAATCTAAGCAGGGACTTCTCAGATAAAGAAGTACAAGTAAATGTTCAATCAATACATAAAAAATTGATCAACATCCCTTGCCATAAAAGAATCAAATCAAATACCAAGATTTTATCATATTCCAGTTAGAATGATCATCATCAAGAATACAGATAGCAACAATAAATGCTAATGGGGATGTTGAGGGAAAAGGAACCCTAATACAATATTGGTGGAACGTAAAATAGTGTATCCAGTATGGAAATCAGTACAAAGAGTCCTAAAAAATAAAAATAATTGAATTACTTTAAAATCAAGCAACACTCTTCTGTATATAAGTACAAATCGGGATATATATGCTTATTGCAGAGGTATTTATAATAGCCAAGCTATCGAAACAGCCCAGATGCCCTACAACTGATAAATGTATCAAGAAATATGTGGATGATCAAACTGATGGTATGGTATATGTGAGATTTCACAATGTGACCCCTTTGAACAGTTATCAGATAGTGTAACCAAATAAATATCAGGAAGCAAAACCATGTCTTGATTGAAAGCATGGGGGATAAAACACATATTGGATGAATGGAAAGAGGAATGGTGGACAAACACAGTCAGTACTCAGTGAACATATGTGAAAATGGAACTACAGTATTGGGAAGAGTTGTCAAAAGGATAATAGAAGGGATGAATCTGATCAAGACCCATTGTACACTTAAACTAACATGATAAACTGAAACTCATCTGTGCAATTATTTGAAGATAAAAATAAAAATAACAGAACTAATGGGGAGACAATGTAGTCCATGTTAGAGAATATGTTTAATTTTTGGTAGAGTCTCCAGAGAATGGTTTACTGAACAAAGATCTTAACAAGGTAAGTACACACATCATATAATTTCTGGGAGAAGAATATTGCAGGTAAACAAAAAATAAGCACAAAAGTCAAAAGTTAGTTTCTTCAGGGTTCCATAACAAAATGTGGTATCTAGGCAACCTAAACCGTAGAATTTATTGCCCGGATGTTTTGGATGCTGGATGTCCTGCGTCTAAATGATGTTAGGTTCTGAGGGCTACGATGGAGGAACTATTCCAGGATGTTCACTTAGCTTCTTGTGATTTGCATCCCTAGTCTTTGGAATTGTGATTGCTGGTATTCCTTCCTCTATGAATACAATGTCCCAAAAATCTGCTTTCAGCTTCACTCTGCACACTCTCTGTGTACATGCAGCTGCATGCAGATGTCCCTTTTTATAAAGTCTCTAGTCTTATTAGAGTAGATAATACCCTAATGGCTTCATTGTAACTTGATTATATCTATACACATTTTAAAAATAAAGTTACATTCTGAGATATTTGGGGTTAGTATCTCTTTTGAGAGGACACACCATGAGTAGTTTAGACAGAGGTACTGAAAGATGGAGCTGTGACTGATCAACAAAAAGAATCAAGAAGACAACAGGGCCCAGATCTGGAATGGCTTTTAGAGATCCGAAAATCAGCTTTTCCCCTGAGAAATGTGAAGTCCTTGAAGTACTGGAGCAGAGAATTTGTGGAAATTTGTCTTGCTGTTTCTGACAGTGCATTAGCTGGCATGTTAGGAATAGACTAAAAATGCAAGACCATATTTAGAACATGATTCAGAGGAGAAATACTGATGGTTGGATCAGAGTAACACCAGTAGGAGTGGTACGAATGCTCAGATCCTGAGTCCAGGGATTTTTAGTTGATGAATTATATTAGATGGAGTTGTCATAAACTCCAGGTTTAGGGAGTTCATCCCGAGCTCAGTCATAGACATGTGAAATTTGAGATACCTGTTGGATATTAAAATTGAGATGTCAGGTGCACAGCTGGATATGCAAATCTGTATTTCCAGAAACAGGCCTGACTGAAAATTTAAATTTGGAAGTAAATGAATATTTAAGCATACAAAACACATTACTTTAAGCAGTATGTTACCTTCTCTGAAGTTTCCTTTTCTTTTTTTTAATTCAAAAGGCCAAAATCCCTTCTTCCAGTAAAAATCAACTAAAGTCACCTAAAAGAACATAGATAGCTATAAATCAGGATCTAAATATGACATATCAATATAACGGACTCTCAGTAACTGTCCATTTCAATTCATAAAGCTTTTGTGACAGTCCTCTTAATTTTTGTCTCTTGTTGCTCCCTGCTAATGTCTGGGTTTGCTTCCCAGTGTTTTTTGAGAGAGTTATGTTTCAAAGAAGGCCTTTGCTTCACACCAGTGGATACATTAGGCTCAAAGCCTTGCTTATCCAGATTTTAGAAGCAGTTCCAAGAAAGCCCATAGCAGCATTCAGAGAGTTAATTCAACACCAATGGGGATGTGCAAACCAGGCACCATTCTAAATCTCAATACCACACGCTGCCTTAGGGATCATCATGTACTAAAGCCTAAGATAAAAAGGCCTGACAAAGATTATTGACGGTTTACCTTTTAATGAGCAGCTTGGATTGATTCTGTTCCCCTCTGGGATGATTTTCTCCGTCCTCCTCTATCCAAAAGGCCGTAGGGAGCAACAACAACAAAAAATACAAATCTCCAATTTGAATAATTGCAAGGATCTGCTTTTTAGCAAATAAAGTTTCCAGGATGAGAAATGGTTCATGGCTTTAAAAATATAAATTTAGAATTGTTATGATTATCATGATTATTAGTAAGCACTACCTGTGCACTGGATATTTCAAAGAGGCTGCTGCCTCTAATTGGATATTCCTTGCAATTTCCCTCTGGGTAGGTCAGCAGTGTTAACTCTTAATCACCCAAAGCAATTAAATGCATGCAGTTCTAACCTGTGTACCAAAGGCTACTGAATTGTTAATAGAGTCATAATGCTGGAGCCAGACAGGAATATGCTATTTAGGAAGAGGCAAAACAGTGAGTGAACATTTACACCTTTGGTTTGGAGAGGGAAATTGGGCAACTATGAATACTCATTGGCAAAAATCCGAAGATATTGAACATCCCAGCATCCTTTAGTCTAGACCTAACCTTTTCCTTTGCAAGGGGTCAGAGTTCTATCTAGGCCCCTAGATCTTTTGCTAAAGTTTGAATAATACCTTTATATCCCTTGTGGGTTACATATGAGGGGTCCTATGAGTTACCTAGAGTATAAATATCAAAATAAGTAGTTTTGAGGTAAACTTTTGGAATTCTAAAATGTTCACTACAAAAACAATTTTTATATTTGCTTTCCTAGTCACTCAATTATGAATTTAATATAATCCCTAACCATGATCCCTGTATCCCTGGTTCATGGTAAAAATGGGGTGAAGAGAACTGAACATATTTTGACAGCTATTTTTATGACTTTAACTGATTACAGCACTCATTTCAGGCCTTTTATTGCAACCCAAATAAATATATCTTATATTCAGAATACATATAAATACAAAACATATATTGCATAGGTGTCTCTGAATAACAATTAACTTTTATGTGTGACACATTAATATACAACATCCTCACCCATCCATCTCTGAAACTCAAGTAGGGAAAGACGATCTTAGACTTAGATACCCCATCTTAGGGATGGATATGAATGACAGTGAACACGACTATTTCTTCTCTAGGACTTGATTTTGAGTGCAACCAAATATCCTCATTTACTCAAGAACGTTTTGAAGAATCCATTATTGTCATGATCTAAGCCAGGTGTGCACTATGGCAGTCTCCCCAGTGACTAGGAATATTCTAGAATATTACCCACACCTCATTCTGAGAAAGAAGGAACCTTTCCACAACAGGCAATGTAGTCCCTTTGTTTTGTTTAGCATAGAAGCTTCAGTATAGGCACAGTGAGGTGCTGGCTTTATCCCATTAATTATTTTTATCACACTTTCTTCTCTAAAGGTTCCTTGCAAAGATAAATTTGTTCCATTCTTTTCATGATGAGAAATGATATTCTGCAAAGATTCCTTTGTTAAAATGTAAGAATGAAAAAGAAGGCTCCCACCCAATCTCTCCACAACGTCTCAGCCCACCTGGGCACATCCATCCTTGACTCCTTATGTAACTGTGGCTATCTCAGTCTTATTGTCCCAAACATGAGAAATCTAAAGTTCAGATAAGACAAATACTTTGCTTAAGGCTTCTCTACAAATTCCTATGAGCCATGAATAAATGGCTGGTTCTTGCTCTCTCTACTTCTTTATGGTTCAGTGTGTGTGTGTGTGTGTGTGTGTGTGTGTGTGTGTGTGTGTGTGTGTGTTTTCTTACAGATTTATCTATTGGAAAATGGCAACATATTCAGGTACAAATGAGTAGAAGGTGGTGAGCAATATCCCTTTTTGAGCTGGGGACGGGGGAATGAAGAATCATATTTTGATTATATGTTATGGGTTCTCCTGATCCTATTTAAAATCGTATGCTAGAATTGCCACTTCAGCTGTAGGAATATGATTTATTCTCCTTTGGATTTCTAATACCAATTTCAAGCATGGTGAAGGATAGATTCTCAGTAAATTCTTGTCCATAGATGGATAAATGAATGAATGAGCAAATTAGTTTTTAGAAATCCCTAATATCAGCAGCTCAGAGCTAGGGTGACCACCTCAATTGTCCCCTTTAAGCATAGCTCTCATCTCAGTGGATGCCTTAGTGGATATTTCAGGTAGGAGGCATGGAAAGAGGGAAAGTATACTGCTAACTGGTCAGTGGATCTGATGAAGTGAGGTTAGGGTGCAAGTGAAAAGTAGATGTAGGTTGCCATTAATGTAAGTAAGCATGTGATGTGATGTATTTCTTCCTGAGACTGTAGCTTAAATCCCAATTACCTCCTGATGACAAATGAACTCACTGAGTAATTCATTCTGACGGTTGGAGCTCCCACCTTCTGTGTTACCATCACATGGGGAAGGTATATGACAAATTTCTAGATTTAATTTTAGTGCTTGGGAGCCCAAGTGGCACAATTACTAGATCAAGAGTGATGGCAGGATATTAATGTGAAGAGTTCATGTGAAGCCGAGTTTTAACTATGGATGCTCAAACTTATACATGATATGGAGCTCTAACCAGTCCAGGCACTTAGACCTTGGGACTTTTTCTTCTTTGGCTCCATTGTAGGCCTCCCCTCAGAAGACCTCTGTGCACTGCTGGTTCTGTCAATAGCATTATCTCTTGAATTCTTCCCTATTTCCATTAATCCTTATCTTTCACCTTGATTATTAAAAGCTGTACATACACATAGTGATTAAGGACCAGATCCCATGGTCTATTATAAGGAGTTCAAGTTATACTTGTTTTGCTCTTTGCCAAATTACAGTGATACTACTGTGGGATCTCACATATTGAACGTGATTATACAAGAAAACAGTAATGGCCAGAAGTAAATTCTTATTTGTGTTTTTTTTAAATAACATTAGCATTTTAATCTGTTTTTTAAAAATCCACTGCTCAGTGACTTCTTAAACCAGGGAATTGCAAATACTTTCTGGAAAAGACCAGGTAGTAAATATTTTTTGCTTGGGGGGGGTCATATGATTTCTGGTGAGATTCTCTCATTGTATCAAAAAGCAGCTATCAATGATAGGTAAACAAGTGTTCCGATAAAGTTTTATTTAGGAGCTCTATAGTTTGAAAAAAAGCATGTTTTTATTTTTAATATAAAAATATCATTTGTATGTAGCTCATAGATTGCACAGAACATAGCTGGTAAGCCAGCTTTGGTCACTGGGTCATAGTTGATGGATCCAGTTGAGCTCTCCTGTCTATTCTGTGGTCTTTTTAATCTTTTCTCAGAAAAGAACTTGTAGATCATATTTTTTTTCTCTTCTGAAAGCTTTCACTGACTCTATATTACTTAGAAACAAAGTTCATCAGTCTGACCTTGAAGGCATTTTGAGGCCCTGGTCCTACCACAGCCAAGCCCTTTCAATTTGTCATTCCCAAACAGGATTTTCTGAGGGTAGTAGGTCACTTTCCCAAAGAGTTCTCTTCTATCAAATGTTAATAGGCTTAATTCATCTGCCTGTAATAGAAAGAGCCGGAGAGATCAGAAGCAGTAAGGAAGGTTCTGTCAGGTGGTAGCCAGCATCCTCTAGCTTAGAGCCATGTGCAGGCAGTGGTAGGACTGAAGACTTGAGGAAACCTCACCTGTACTGTTCTTATGACTGCCCTCCTACCTGGGTATCTTGCAGCAAAGGTTTCCCATCTTTAAATCTCATTCCACCTCTCACAAAGACTTTGTGAGAAAATCAGATCTTTCCATGTGGTAGCTGAGGATACTCCTTCACAGAGAAGTAATGGAACTGGCCCAAGATCACACAGCTATTTTATAGTAGAGCCCAGAATGTGAATAAAAACCTCCAGAAGCAAGCAGCTTGCCCTCTTAAGCTTTACATTGTACTATTTTTTAAAATATTTTCTTACTTGACAGCTGGTGACCTTCCAAGAGGCACTTCTTCAGATGAGAAAAGTCAGCTTTCCATCTTGTGTATAAATGTGTGTAGGCATAGGTAATACCTGTTCCCAAAGTTAAATTTCCCCTTTCTGTCAAATCCAATGATAGCAGAAGGAACACAAGGTACCTTATTTACAATTTCAAAGCCATGCTGTTCCCTAATTCCCACAGACAGGCTTGAAAGTGAGCCAAGATATGGGAGAAATGCTGCTTTGTGAGTTAATCCACAATGAAGGACTTTTCACAATAAAACACTTCCCATCTCCCTGAAGCTTCACCACCAGGGGACACATTTTAGGCCAAAGGGGAGAAGCTGCTAAAATGAATTAGTTGCTTCATTTTTCAAAAGATAGAAGTGACACCACACCTATGTTACACACCATGACAAGAAATGACCAATTTCCTCTTGCAAGAGTATATGGAACTCGGTGGGTTGTGAGGTGCTTATCCTTCCTCCTCTTCCCTCTGCCCTAGATCTTAAGACTTCCAAGATTTCCACAGCAAGAGAGTATAGATAATAAGATACCCAAAGTTCTGAAGTTCTCCGTACCCTGTCAAGCCATCAGGTAGAAGCATTGGTGACTTGACCAAGAAAGTCATAAAATCATGTAGAAATGATTTTGAACAAGTCACTTCATCCCTCTGCTTTGTCTCTGGTATTACTATTCTTAGATTTCCACTATTTTATTGGGTGAGGAGCACAACTGCAAGGTGACAAAGCGGTTGACTACAGGAGGCCCACCAATTGGGCTTGCATAACAAGCCTGACACTTATGGCTAGGAGACTTAGAGCCAGCTATTTAGTCTCCCTCTTTCTGGTTTTCCTCATTTACATAGTGGGAAATAAAATAAACAGTACTTTTTCACATGGCATTGCAAAATGCAATATAAATGTTTAGCACATGCTAAATGATTGTCTTTTGAGAGATCAAACTACAGAGGTTGTTAATATTTATATTGCTCACTATAATTATATTCATGTATGTTACAGATAGATAGACAGATCGATAGATAGATAGATAGATAGTTTACTCTGTAACTGTCCAAGGCCTACAAAGTATTGTGTGATGTTATCTCAACAAAACACTCTTTCCTTTGTTCTTTCTTTTCTCTATGTTTAGTTTATGAGTGGTAACCTTTTTCAACACATAAAGCAGATGCACATTTCTAAAGCATCTGACTCCCAGCAGAGTGTCAGTAGGTCATCTCAGATTTGCTTTCATATTGAGTTTAAAATGGCTTGAAGTTTCCAATTAGAGGTAAGAGTAATATTGTTGTAAGTGACCAGAGCAACCATCCATTTGAGCTCAGGTTAGGTTGAATGTGTTACAGGAGAACACGAAGCAAAACAAGAAAAGTTTGCTGACTTACAAAGTGGGCCAAACAGCAGGACAAGGAGCTTATTGGCCACACTGTTGTCTTCACAGAGAAACCACTGTTGCCTTTAGTTCTACACCTATTCTTGTTGAGGTGAACTTATGGGATCCCCTTCTCAGCCTATGTTAGGAGAACTCACAGAGAGGAAGATTTAATTTAATAGACATGAAATGTAAATGGAACCTAAAGTCTTGTTCATGCTATGCAAATATTCTACTACTGAGCCATACCTCAGCAAAGAAAGGCCTCTTTCTAACCTTGGGGTTGTTTGGAAAGAGAAAAGAAATGAGACAAAAAAGCAATTCTCTGAAATCGCTCTCTCCAAGTCAAGGCCAGGAACTGCACTGGGTAAATTTAGGCCGTAACAATAACATCCATTCCTCTACAAAAAGAAACCTTTTGGGCTCACCTTGCCCCAAAGCACAGTGTGGCCATGGACATTGGATGAATGGATGTAGAAAGAGAAGACATATTCAGATCACCCAGGCAGAGCCCTGCACAGCCATATGGAAGATTCTGCGATCATTATGGGCAATAATAGAGACTTGGGAGTCTAAAGCCAAGGAAAACAAAGGGAGGTAAGCAAAGCTCACACTATCCTGAGGACCACATCAGACTATGACTCAGGCATCAGGGAATGAGAGCAGCAGAACTAAGAAATTCAAGGTCATGGCCAAGAAAACCAAATGGGTGGAGGGTGCTGTGCCAAGGGTCACCTGCAGCTTGCTTTCCCAGAAGCATCTCAGCACCAGCCTCTCAAATGCATCTGGACCATGCTGTCCATGAGGAGCAAAGAAAGAAGAAATCATTCAAAAAAATGGAAAAGTATTTTTTAATAAGAGAGGTGAAGTGCCATGTTTAAAGACTTAAATCCTAGAATTCAAATGAATTTGAAAAAAATAAAACATTTAATTTGGCCTAGAAACTGCCTTATATTATATGAGATTTTGAGAGGGAGACCAGATTAGATTGAGAAAAAATAGATTATATTTAATCTGCATACATGAATCCTGGGGTGCACTAAATTGCCTATAAGCATACACACACACACACACACACACACACACACACACGTCCATATCTATTGTGTACACAGGCATATAGCTATATATCATTCTTTATAGTTTTGAAAGCTTTTTATACATTAATGACATTGATTTGTACAATATTTTTGTAATTTTGGCAGGGTGAAATTTATTCTTCCCATTTTGTTGGCTGAAAAGCTGAGAAACAGAGAAAGCAAATTATGTCTCCAGGATTACAATTTTGTGTCAAGATGGACCAGACTTAAATGTATTTTCTGGAATTTAAAAGTAGAATTTTCCCCACAGTTATATTACCAAAATGCATGTGTATTTCATATAAATCCAAGCATCTTGCTTGATAGGTGATTATATTTTAAAGAATATAAGTGAAAATCAGTCATTCAGACTCTATGTAAAGTAAGCCATTTAAAGATGCTTGTTTAGGACCATCCCTAGTCCTAAAACAAGGATAACATAGGAGAAATTTATAATCACACTTATTTAGTACTTGATCTATTTTCTTCTTATGCAGCTATTTTTATGTTTCTTTGTCTAGAAATTCTCTCTTCCCAAAAATATTTCCCTGATCATTCAGGTGATTCCTTAGCCAGCATTTTCCAACGCATATTCCCACTTTGGGATGGACATGGGTATAATTGTTTTTCAAAAAGATGGTTGGAAATATAAAACACTACACATATTAAAAAGAAGTCCTGGGGGCTGGGGATATAGCCTAGTGGCAAGAGTGCCTGCCTCGGATACACGAGGCCCTAGGTTCGATTTCCCAGCACCACATATACAGAAAACGGCCAGAAGCGGCGCTGTGGCTCAAGTGGCAGAGTGCTAGCCTTGAGCGGGAAGAAGCCAGGGACAGTGCTCAGGCCCTGAGTCCAAGGCCCAGGACTGGCCAAAAAAAAAAAAAAAATTAAAAAAAAAAAGAAGTCCTAACCCACAAACTTTTCAAATTCTTTGATATGATAAGTGAGGTTTATGACTGCTGGAGGGAGACAGATATGTTGTATTTTCCACCTTACTTAACAATAGAAATTTCTTTCAGTATTATCCTGCATTATTTGTTCTTTGAAGCACATGTTAAAACTACTACTTTAATCAATAGCTCTGATGAATGGGAGAGAGTTCAAACTATGACACGGGTCATTCCATTGAGCATTAAGATTGTCTCAGCTGACTGGATGGATGGATGGTTACATCCTGGCGCACTATGCTCCAGCGAACAGTGAGACCTTCCCACAGGGACCATTACTCGGTCAAGTGACTGTGGCATCCTAAGATCCCCCTTCTAGCCTGATTCCTGCTTTCCACAATTTACATAGCTATAGCCATGAGTCATGCTGGGAAGAAATCAGATGAGTGCTATGGAAATTGAATTTATTCATTAAAGCATCAAAGGCTTTTAAATATTTACAATTATCCAGGCATTGTATTCTGTACTAGGAATACAGTGATACATAAAGTGGTTATTGTTCTTTAGGGGGACTGGGAGATGTTGGGAAATGATACATGTGGAGACTGAAATAAGCTGGTGAAGAATTCTGTGAGAAATGAGGCATGGTACAAGCATGACCTAACAGGGTCAGGAAAGGCTTTAAGGGGGCAAAACCAGACACTAAGTTCATTGTACTAGAGAAGCAGACAGGAGTGAGATTGACGGGCCTTGTACTCCCACCAAGGAGTTTGGACTTGACTGTGAAATGAGGATATTTTCTACTTATTTTGACTCCTCTTTCTCTACCCATTTTGACAAAATTTGGATTGTGATGAAAGCTGAATTCAGGATTCTTGAAATGGGTGTATCTGGATCCATCTGTTCTAAGGGCACCTGTCTGTATTTGGATCAGAGTCATGGAATTCTTTGAGCCAAAGGTAGGATTTGTGGATCAAGTAGAAACTATCACAGTGAGGAAATATCAGTGAGGGTCTTAAGGGCCCCAGCCTAGCACTCCAAATTTACACTGTGTTCTACTCTAGTCAGGACATCTAAAACTAACCTGGACCCCAAGACAGATAGAATGCTGAGCCCCAGTCTAAGCAAACAATAACCTATTGATTGAGAAATCAACAAGTAGTCACTGATACCAGAAGACTAAGTTCACATTTTCTTGTTAGGATATTAAGTACTTTTCCTAAAAATCTCAGTGATTTATAACTGTCATTTCATGCATAACTTTATTTACAACTATTATCTCATGACAGTCTTGGGAGTCAGATCTTTTATTTTATAGATAGTACTTCCTTGGATTTACTTCCTTGAAACAAAAGGCCAGAAGCCTAGTGTAGGTTACTCACATTACTGGTGCTAGTAGTCAAACCAGGAGTTAAGTATCTCTCACTTTAAAGTCTGATATATCCCAGCCACCATTCTACACTGACTTCTTAGGATACCCTGCCAGTCTGCAGCCTTGGTCAGTGTCACAGATTTTGTTGAGATAAATGGGTAACCATCACAGAGGCCAATAGGAAAGCATACCAGAGCAAATCATGGCTCATGATTTTGCCACTTACAGCTCATTTGTCTCCTCTTCAGAACCTACTATTTGATTTCATATTCACCTCTAGAGAAATGCTTTCATGATTGACATTCCTATAGTTCTATAGTATCTTCCTCTAAGGAGGTGAGTCATCATGAATAAATTATCTTCTTAATCCCCAGGAATTCCTTTGAATCAGTACTCATATCTAGCCCTTTATTTCCAGGTAGCCAAAGTAAGGATTACAGACATGAGCTACCAGCTCTGGGATTCAGTTTGTTTTGTTTTTAATCAAAAAAATGTTTCAGCAAATGGAGTTTTAATGGTCTGCCAATATAAAGGTCATATCAAGATCATATAAAAGACAGAAAGACAGGGTCAGGTATGTAGAGTGCCTGACTGCCATGTAGCAATAAATATAGCTGCCCTAAAAATAAATGTATCTGACAAGGAGAAACAAACATCAGAAGTAACAGGAACCAAATATTCTTCCAGGTACCCAGAAAGTCTGGTGGATTAAATGATTTGAAGAGACAAAATAAGATGGGTAAGAAAAATGCCAAAATGGGACTAGAGAGGAAGACACTAGAAAGGACAGGGATAAATATCTGTTTTTCCATTTCACATCTAGAAAGTCCTCAAAAGGAAGGGTTTACCAAACCTCAGAGATGGATCCAGTGTAATTTACTGTCTAGGAGAAGTAGACATTCCTTTAAAATTAAGTCTTTGCTTCAGTGACTGTTCACAGAAGTGGTTGGGAGATGAATGTTGGAGGGAGCATAAATTCTCTTAGAGACGAGAGAGAGAGTAGCACTTGGAGGAGTAAAAAAGGGACTTCTGACAAGAGGATGCTGATTAAGAAGTGTGCTCAGAGGTTGAGAAAGTGGTCCGTCCTGGAGTGATTAATTGGAGTGTCTTGAAAGGCACATTCTAGTGGGATGAAGTCTGAGTATTGCTGGCTTTTCAGCTAAGGAAGGCAGGACAGAGACCCTGGCCTCATACACATAATGACCTTGTGGTTTTAGATACCCAGCAACTAGTCTCGGTTGGAAACAAATTACCCACTGGTCACTGTGGTCTGGTAGGTGGTTTACATAGCTTGTCGCATTGATTTCTCATCATACTCTGCAAGGTGGGCACTATCATAAGAAAACTGAGGGTCAGAGAGGTTAAATAACCTGTCCAAATACATATGGTAAGTGGCAGACCCAGAGTTTGAACTCCAGTCTATCTGATTATAAAATCTATACCTGTATACACTTTTCAATTTATCCCAATGAAATAGCCATATCCTTTTGCATGTCTGTAATGGATGTGTCAAGTGTAGTAAATGGTTGGAGCACAAGTGATGGCACCTAGTGGAAACAGAAGTAGAAACAACAAGAGAACCGGGAAGGTCTGTATGTAAATGGTCATAATGTCTATTGCAAAGAGCTGTTGTGTAATATTTGTCAAATCTCATCACCAGACCTGGGACTCCTGAAAATTCAAACCCCGCTCATCCTTCCTGGGTACCACATGCCTGTACGTTATTTCTCTAAGTTCTTTATGTGTTCTAACTCCTCTCAAAGTAATAGGCACCCAAGCGTAGAAATTTGTTTAACAAATCTCCATTTATCACAGAACTTTGTACATAAAGGATTCTAGAGACTTTTTTAACATGAGCCAAGTTAAACCAATGTATATTAGTACTAAGTAGTGTAGAATGTTATATTTCTTTGTTTACCATTACTACTGTCATTAATATCATTATTTTCATTATTCCTAGGGTTATATACTGTACTTTAAATAAGCATACATATATGCATTTGTTTGTCTCTGTGTATCTATGTAGGTTACCAGGTACTTTATATATACATAAAATTAGTTTATAAAGGTATTTATACTCAGTGTATAGAGCTTTAGTTGTTTTCTTTCCTCTTTGCTCACAATTGGCTTACAATATGTCCTGTATTTTAGTTGTTTAATGATATTTTGAGCAAAATCCATAACCATCCACTCATATTCTGGAATTAAATGTTCATTCAAAGTCCAACTCTACTCATATGCCAAGTTTTAGAGGCATTCCTCTGTGCTGGCTCAAACTGTGGTTGGCAGGATATGGTATGAGAAAGGTAGTAGGGGCTTATCCTGAGTAACTTCTATCTGGCTTTCCAATGCACATCTCTTCTAACCTTGAAAACCAGAGGGCAAATGAGCAATAGGGACAAATGCCATTTGCTTCCCAGCTCCTTCCCCCTTGGCTAGCTGTTCCTGCTCTGTTGCAGTGCCTCCTGTAAGGCAGGTCTCCACAGACTTACCACTAGCAGGGCACCTATGTGAGGTTGAGAGGCTCCAGTGTGGTGAATTCAGCTCTGCCTGGTCTCTTGTCCCCACATCTTGGCAGGCCATATCCCACTCTTTTACTGTAGAGATCCCTTCTCTAGCAGAAAATCTGGCAACCAAGACAGCACATGCCTACTGGACTTCTTTGACCTTTGACTTCCAAGGAGTACAGTAGTGAAAGTTTTACAGTGAAAATGTTGGTGGTCCATACCTGCCCCCACAGTTACATCTTTAAACTCTAATCCCTAGTGTGACCATGTTATATAAGTAGCACCAAAATAAATATATAGGCTATTTTAGTCACCCCAAAAGTGATTTCTATCATGTTTCTTTGTGGCCAATATTTTCCTTTCTTTCTTTCTCTGGTGACCACTGGTTTTATTCCTGTGCTTGTAGTTTTACTTTGGTCTAATGTGGTGTAAACAGAATCGTAGTTTTATAGGCTCTGTGTCTGGCTTCTTAACCATGGCTTATGTGTTTAATGATCTATATCATTTCATGCATCAGTAATTTACTGCTTTTTTATCACTGATTGCTAGCCTTTTGTATGAAAATATCCTTTTTTACCCAGCTACCAGGTTAGAGACAACTTGTTTCAAGTTTGGTATATTATGGATAAACTATAATTATTCATATAACTCATGCACAGCCTTTATGTTGATATATGTCTGTAATTTTCTCTGGGTAGAGCAACTATGAATGGGATTGCTATAAGGTAAGCATATATTTATCTTTATAAGAAACGGCTAAAGTGGTTTCCAAAATGACAATAACATTTGCTTCTCATCAGTAATACAAGAGAGTTCCCCTTGTGCTACATTCTCTCCATCATTTAGCATCAAAAGTTGTTTTAATTTAGACACTCTAATAGATGTCCAGTAGCATCTGATTCTGGCTTCATGTTTGCAATGTTAAATAATATTGGATATCTTTTCACAAACTAATTGCCATTCCATTTTTCCCCCTTTGGTAAAGAATCTATTTAAATTATTTTCCCATGTTAAAGGTTATGATGTTTCATTGTGCTTTAAAGAGTCTTTTATAACAGTACAAGAAATGTATCCAATGCCCAACGTATGATACTGTAACCTCTCTGTACGTCAGTTTGATAATAAAAATTTGAGGAAAAAAAAAAAGAGTCTTTTATATACTATGGATATATTCTTTTTAATAAATACACATATATATCTATTTTTTCCATTCTGTGATTTGTCTTCTCATATACTTAGGAGTTACTTTTGAAGAGCTGAAAATTTTATTTTTGGTATTAGTTTTTTTTAAATAATTTAACTTAAATTCTTAAGTTATTAGTTTTTTTGTTTTTTAACAATATTTAGTTTGGGTATATCATCTATCTTAAGCTAAATTAATATAGTCTAAGTTGTCATTTTTATTCTATGTTAGCATCCAATTATTGCAGAATCATTTGAAAACTGTTTTTCACCATTATATTGTCATTGTACATTGTAAGAAAAAAAATCAGTTCACTATATATGAGCAGATATTTTTGCACACTGTATTTGTTTCCTCTGATATTTTGTCTGTCTGTATAACGATACCACACTGTCATGATTATTACGGTTATAGTAAAGTCTTGAAATTGGATAACCTAAATCTCCCAACTTTTATTTTTAAAACTTGTTTAAGCTATCTTTGAAGTTTCATATAAATTTTATGACTTCTTGTCAATTTTAGGTATGTCTATTAGGATTTTGATTATGAATGCTCTGAAACTATAGATCAATTGGGGGACAATTGATGTGTTAATAATATTGAATTTTCAGATATATGAATTATAGCTATCTTTCCCTTAACTTGGGTCTTGCCTAGGTTTTCTCATCATTTTGGGAGTAGTAGTATACTAAGTTACATTATTTTGTTAGCTTTATCCCTATGGATTTTATGTTTTTAATACTATTATTGAGCACTAACATATTAATGAAAACCACATGGTATTATATCCAGAATTGGAATTCAAACATGTCTTACAATATAACGGGAGGAGATTTTGGTAACAGACTAAGGTATCTCTCAACTCTGGCACTTCTGAGTTGAGGAAATAACCAAATCCTATAGTCATGCAGTCTGAGTTTAAAGCCTCATCCTAGCACTGAGTGGCTTCATAGCCCATGGCTGCTCAGGTTCAGTTTTCTGTTAAATGGCCAATGCCTACCTTATGGGATTGTTCAAGGATCCAGTGACTATGTCAAACAATGTCAGACAAATAGAAATAATTCAAAACTTACTATATTATATTACTTATTACCAGATCTGTGACATTAGAAAAGTTAATTTCAACAAAGCTCCCCTCTAAGTTTATAAATTAAGGATGATATTAGCACTTATAGGATTATATTGAGGTACAAATTGAAATAGAGCCTTTAAAACCAAGTATGTAGTGCCTGGCATACACTAAGCCCTTATTAATGTCTTCTACAATAGTATCTGTATTAGCACAGTGTTTAATGTGCATTGACAGTAAGAAAACAAGTATTAAAAATAAAATATATGCTGAACAATGATTATAAGAGCTTGTGAAAGAAATGCATGAAAAGTCTTAAGAGTGGCTGCTATAATATTTATATGGTGCCCAGATTGGCTTAAAAAACAACTATTCTCTACCACTAACTAAATTAGTATTTTAATTATCTGAATACTATTATTATACCATTATTTCTAAACCTCATTGCAGATGGTAGTGTTCAACTTTCAACATAAAATCAACCTATTTATTGTAATGACTTCTAGTTACGTACACCCAATTACCATTGTCATTAAGAAGGCAGTAGCCACAGATACTGAGTAGTTATGTGACGTTAGGTGTTCAATGTGTGTAACTTGAAAGCATCACCTTTTTATCAGGGAAAAATTTAAATGCCCCTAAGATAATTCCTTTTGTTGTTAACTCTTCTCTTCCTCCTAAGAAATCAAACAATATATATTCTAATGTTGGGCAGGACAGACACAGAGTTTCTAGAAGATGTAAATATTGATTGGTAATCTGAGGTTATGGCATGATACTAGCAGTGATGGAAACATTATCTCTAGGAAAAATGAACCAGTTTAATTCAACTTATCTGAGTGTGTTTGCACAGATCTTGGTACCATGGATAGCCTGGGGCTTAAAAACAGTAGACAGCTGAGGAGAAGTTAAGCTATGACATGTGCTATATTATAAACCTTTTTTTTTTTTTTTTGGCCAGTCCTGGGGCTTGGACTCAGGGCCTGGAGCACTGTCCCTGGCTTCTTTGTGCTCAAGGCTAGCACTCTGCCACTTGAGCCACAGCGCCACTTCTGGCCGCTTTCTGTATATGTGGTGCTGGGGAATTGAACCCAGGGCCTCATGTATACGAGGCAAGCACTCTTGCCACTAGGCCATATCCCCAGCCCCTATTATAAACCTTTTGAACAATTAACAGTTTAACAAAATAAATGTCAAGAAGTTCAAATTAGATTGTAAGGGGGTAGAGAGCTCATAGGAGGTACATGAATGAAAAAGGGAACAAGGAAAAAATATAGCAAGAATACTCACTGTTCATATGTGATAAAGGAAATGGAAAATGTGAAATGAGTCTGGAAAGAGGGAATATAGAGAATGGGAGAGAATAAAGGCAGAGGTGATTGATCAATCAGCATTGTACACCTAGTTGGACTTGTTAAATTTCAATGGCCTTATATAAATTCAGAAAAATAATTTTAAAATACCTCTAAACATTCACACAGTTAAACCAAAGGGGGATATTCTTAGGAGAGGATCACAAAGGATCAACAACTATGTTCATATGATCATACAAAGTGATATTTATTGAAATGAACTCCAAGAAATGAAAACAAGAGATTTTTTTTGTTATTTTCTTTTTGGACTTTTTCCCCAATTGGTTGCTGTTTTAAATTTCTGTACTTTTTGTCTTATATGCAAGTATATCTGACATGGGGAGGGTATGGCAGAGCACAGAAATGGGGGGGAAAAGGGGTGAATTTACTCAGAAGTAATACTCAGTATACTGACACTATGTTGAAAGTGGCACTGGTTAAGGAGCTTTCAGATTGGGCTGGAGTTGTAGTTTAGTAGTTAGAGAACTTGCCTAGCATGAGATTGCTTCTTAGTTATGTTACAAAGAAACAGAAAAGGAAAAGGAAAACTTTGAAATAATATGTTTTATTTGTATTTAAATCTCACCTCTGCTATTTATTCAACTGAGTGGTTTAAATAAATTGTGTAATATCACTAGTCTCAGATTCTCTACTTATAACATGAGAATAAACCTCTTTGTAGTTTACATAAGGTTCAAGAAATCAAGTAGGCAAAACTTTTGCTGAATACAAGGCACAAGAAAGGTTTCTAACAATAATAGCAATTGTTAGGTTTGCCTTACCCGGTAAAGTAGAGGTGAAGCTTCTAAGCATTGTTCCCTTGTTATATCTCATTTCATTGCCTGTAATACTGAATTCTTCAAGTGGCCTAAATAAAGCATCTAGTTTTAATTCCAATAACTGGAGAAAACTTATAGACATATGTTAGAAAATTATTTGGCTAATCTAGTTTTTAGGTTTGTGTTATAAAAATCATTCAGAAAAATAATGAGGCAACAAAAAATACAATGTGAGCTGGGGATATGGCCTAGTGGCAAGAGTGCTTGCCTCGTATACATGAGGCCCTGGGTTCGATTCCCCAGCACCACATATACAGAAAATGGCCAGAAGTGGCGCTGTGGCTCAAGTGGCAGAGTGCTAGCCTTGAGCAAGAAGAAGCCAGGGACAGTGCTCAGGCCCTGAGTCTAAACCCCAGGACTGGCCAAAAAAAAAAAAAATACAATGTGATCCATATATAACACATATAATATACTCATATATATGTATATATAGTATAATTTTATGTGGTTAATATATAATCATACACATGATTATAATATATCAGATTATGATATTTTACATGTGTGTATGTATAATATGCATTAAACAAAATGTAATGAGACAATGTAAAATGTTTAAAGTATATGGTAGTGGGGAATATATTTTTTGACTATTCAGAATATGATCCGGTTCCTATATTGTTTTAATATATGGGTGTTTTTATCCTTTTCATTTTCTACTTTTTGAGGGGTCTCTTTTTTTTTTAACACAATGAACATACTTAGCCACATCATGAGATAGAAAACTAGATCATCTTGAATGCATAGAAAAAGAGGAACCGCTATACATCAAATTGTTAAAGGTTTGAGCATAGGAAAGCACTTTGGGCCAGGCTGGTAAGCAATCAGTTTTAGTTCTATCATGGTCAGTTTGACTTATTTTTCTTGCTTTTACACTTTTGCCTTGGAATAACTTCATGTTTAATTTGCATACCTATGCTATGTACATTTCTGGATGGCATTGCAGATCAATGTCAACTAAAAAAGATATGAGAAACATAACTGGCCAATGATTGAGACGGGTGTGCGTGTGTGTGTGTGTGTTTGTGTGTGCGTGTCTGTGTATGTACCATGTTTGAAAGATAGAAACTCCAAATGTTGAGAGCCTTGATGGCTCTAGTTCTGAATCTTACAAGAGGACAGTGAGTATGGAATCCTGCTCTTCTACCATGACCTCTAGTGGATACCCTTGGGAAGCCCAACTGAGGTCAAAAATGCATTTAACTAGGGATAATTCCCTCCCTCCTCCTTTTTTAAATTGTAAAAGTAATGTACAGAAGAGTTACATTTACATAAGTAAGGAAATTAGTAGAATTCTTGTCGAATGGTGTTAACACCTCCCTCATTTTTCTCCCACTATCCTTCCCCCATGACTCTCCACCTCCCCAAGTTGTAAAGTTCATTTCCAACACAGTGTCTAGTGACTATCACTGGTTCACCGGTTCACCCTTTCTCCTATGGAGGTTCCTCAAAAGACTAAATCCAGAGCTTCCCTATGACTTAGCAATCCCACTTTGGGCATTTACCCCAATGACCACAAACAAAGCTACATAAAAGCTACCAGCACAAGTATGTTAGCATTATTTACCATAGCCAAGATATAAAATCAATGCAGATGCCCCTCAGTAGATGAATGGATGATGAATAATTTTTTTTAAGTATTGCTCTTCCTTTTCAAGGTTAGTCACTGGTACACAAGATTAGGAGATAAAGTTGTCAGATTAAAAAACAACAAAAATATGCTCAGCTCCTCCTCAGGTCTGCTGCAGTTGCTGATTCCCAGGTATAGCAGGTTTTCTTGCTCTCTAAGTTCCTGGTTTCTTCCTACTTAGATGGATACTTCCTCAAGAGGACTTTCCTGATGGCCTTATGTAAATTATAATAGATCAGAGATCAATTGTTCTCTAATCACATCCCTGTTTTATTTTCCTCATAAAATTTGTTTTGATTAGCTGAAGCCTTACTTTCATTGAGTTGTTTCTACATTTACCCTCACCAGAAGGTAAACTCACACCAGGAAGATACTTTCTTAGTCTTCACTAATAATGGAGATTCTCTGGAGAATATGTGGGAAATGGAACAGGATAGGGGACATAAAGGGGCAGGAAAGCGAAGGTGGGAGAGAGAAGACTAGGGAAGGGAAGGGAGGGGTGGAGAACAAGAAATAAATTAGGAGATGTAGCAAATAAGAATGGGGGAAATTTTAGATCAGTCAATCTTTAACGCCATGCTGTATGATAGACTCATAACATAAGCCCAGTTTTATAGAGGAATAAATTGAGTTAAGGAGAAGTTGCTTATTTTTGTAATGACCACAGCTAGCAAAAGAATTAGGATTCAAAGTGTAACCTTCTTGAATGAACAGAATAGCTCTTTCTTTTATCTTAAAAGATTGTCTGGAACTTCTACAGGCTTACCCTTGTACTTTAAACAAGTAGAAAATCAAGTGAACTATTTGAAACAGTCAAGAATATGATTGTTCAGAAAGAGGAAACCCAGGAAAGACAAACTACACTTGCTCTTGCTTTCTGTCTTAGTTGCAGTTTCTGGATTATAGCAGAGGAAGGGTAAAGTCAAGCAGAGTATGGAAAACTCAAGAGCACAGGAGCAGATCTTGAGTCATCAGTGAAACTGAGGTGTCTAGAAGCAGCAGGATATGATTCCAGAGAAGAGGGTGATGTACAGAAAACAAGCTCCAGAAATATGAATAGGGGTCCCTACAGACAGCTGCTGAAGCACAGAGTGAAATCCTTCTTGGCACAGCAAAGGACAAGTAGGTTTGTGTAAGCTTCCTAGGGCTCACAAACAATTTTGAATTCTTACCAGAAGAATAGAAAAATTTCATTGAGCAATCAGGGATTTATAAAATGGTTAAGGAAAGGTATGCCTTAGTGTGTGGGCTACATTACAAGACATAGCAAAGTTTATAAATAAGACTTAAACTAATCAAGCTGTTCATGAGATTTGCTAAAACAAACTTTAACTCTGCTTAAAGGGAGGCAGTAAAATCTAGGAAGTTAATTACTAAGCATTTATGGTATTCGTCATCCAAAAAAAATTTTAGGACAAATCTACAAGGAGGAAAGTGTGACCCATACATAGAAAAAATATGGTAAATAGTTACAAAACAAGAAGTGGTAAAAGTGATGGAATTAGTCAACAAGGAAATATGCTCATAAATTCAAAGGAAACCTTGAACATTAAGTAGAGAAAGTAAAGCCAGGTGCTAGTGCCTCATGGCTATAATCCTAATGACACAGTTGGAAATATCATTTCTAATTAACCAGCTGGGGCGTGACTTGAGTGGTAGAGCACCAGCCATGGATAAGAAAGACCCATAATATAATATGAAATGATAATAGATTCAAACATAAAGGATGAAGCTGAATAAGTGCAGGCTTGAATAGAGACAAAAGAAGAAGGAAAAAGAAGGAGGAGGAAGAGAAGGAAGCAGGAGGAGGAGCAACAGGAAGAAGATGACAAGGAGGAGGAAGAAAAACAAGAAGAAGCAGAAGCAGAAGAAAGAAGCAGAAGCAAAGAAGAAGGAGGAGGAGAACCCATAGAGTTGAATGTTAAAATATATGAAATACTTAATGTAGTAGAAATGATTATTAGCATTCTAAATATTATACAGAAAAGATAAGGGAATAGAAAGACAATCAACTAATTAGGTAGATAAATATTCCTCAGGTGTCCAATCATAAAACATAAAAGGAAAGTAGATAAATTTTATTTCACTAAAATTAAAAATGTTTGATCTTGAAGCAAACAATAACCCTATAACCTGTCAGTTCTACATGAAGGTACTCACATGAAATAAATGAAAACACTTATTCTTAGTCTCACTCACGTGAATGCCCTGGCAGCTTCATGTACATTCAGTGGAATGGCAACAATTAAAAAGGAATTCTATGCCTTTATCAGGAAGAATGACATTGCCCCATTCATAAAGAAATGGAAGGACTTGGGAAAACAATCATACTAAGTGAACTGGGCCAGATCCAAAGAAACATAGACACTATGGTTTCCCTCATTTGGAATAATTAATACACATGTAGGATAGTCCTAGCAGATCACAATAGCTCAATAGCTATGTCCATATGAACACATACGATGATGCTAAGCAAAATGAACTCCCAGTTATGGAAACAAGTGGTTTATCATTGTTGCTGTTATTTTCAACTTACCATGTGAAATTATGCACTTCTTCTTTTGTCTTTCTTACCCATGGTTTTACCCCTGATATCACTGTAACTGATTTTAGTACTCTTGATATTGTATAAACATGCATTGGAATGAGGGAAGGGAAAGAGAATACCAAAATTGAGAGACAAAGGATAAAAAGACAAACTATTCCCAAAGCAATACTTACAAAACCATTTGGTGCAAACCAACTGTACAACTCGTGGGGGGAGGTGGAAGAGGGAAAGGGGAAGGGGAGGGGGGAGGTGAAGGAAAAATGAGGAAGGAGGTAACAAGTTGAACAAGAAATGTACTCACTGACTTACATATGTACCTCTAACCCCTCTGTACTTCACTTTGACAATAAAGGGGGGAAAAGAAAAAAAAATAGACAAACCAATGCAACAGCAATACTTATACAACTGTATGTTGTAAAGCAACTGTACAACTCATGAGGGAGGAGAGGGAAATGGGGAGGGGGAAAGGTGGGGGAAAATGATGGAGGAGGTAACAAGTTGGATAAGAAGTGTACTCACTGCCTTATGTATGAAACTGTAACCCCTCTGTACATCACTTTAACAATAAAGAAATGAAAAAAATGAATGAAATATTTAACTCATGCTCCTGCATGAATCTCAAAACTGGTCATGATGGCTTTTACCACTTGGAGGCTACTTGGGAGGCAGTGTTTGAGAGAACCATGGTGTGAAGTTATCCTGTGGCAGAAATTAATAAGAAAGAATCTCAACATAGAAGCTGGTCTTGATGATTCCTATCTGCAATCCCAGATCCATGGGAATTGAGGTTAGGAGGGTGGTAGTCCAAGGCCAGACATGGTAAAAAGTACAAGACTGTGTCTAGAAAGTAAATCAAAAGGAATACAGGCATAGCTCAAGTAGAGCCATCTGCTTTCCAAACAAGAGGCCCTGAGTTCAAACCTCAGAATTGACTAGAAAGGTAAAAGCATGTACAGATGGCACATCTCTGTATTCCTCGTGCTCAGGAGGCTAAGATTTGAGAATCACAGTTCACAGCCCGCCTGGGCAGACAAATCCACATGACTCATCTCCAACTGAACAGTAAAAAGCTAGAAGTATGACAAAATGAAACTGGAGAGGTGGCTCAAGTGTTCAAGTGCCAGCAGAGAGAAGAAAAAATAAGCTGAGTGAGAGTGAGAAGTCCTGAATTCAAGCCATAGTACAGGCACAAAGAGAGAGAGACAGAGGCAGAGAGATAGAGTGAGAGACAAGAAGAGAGATGAGGGAAAGAAAGGAGGGAGGGAGGTTGGGAGCAAGGGAGGAAAGGCATTCAGAGTCCAGGCATGACTATAGTACATATTAGGTTTATGTGAATTTTTAGAAAACAAAACTAATCTATAGCAACTATTTCTAGAAAACAAAATCTGTCTATAGTTCTATCTATAACTTTCATCATGGGTTGAGGGAATTTGGGGGAGTTGTGTTTTCTGTCTTGGTTGTGGAAGGGGTTATGCATTTACAAAATCATGACTCGTATACTTGAAATAGGTACATTTGTCTGTATGTAAATTATGTGTCAATAAATTTGATTTTTAAAATATAGCCATCTGTTATTAGCAGGAAGCTAGTCTTAGAAAACTATTTTTTTTATCTCAAACTGATTTCCTAGATGATTTCCTAGAAAACATTGATACCCCCAAACTCAACTATGAAGACTTAAACCTTCTAAACAGACCCATATCCAGTATTGAAATAGAAACAGCAATAAATGATCTCCCATCCAAGAAAAGCCCAGGTCCAGATGGATTCACCGCAGAATTCTACAAGGCCTTCAAAACAGAACTCACTCCAATATTTCTCAACCTCTTCAATGAAATTGAAAGAGAACGTTCACTGCCAGACTCATTTTATGAAGCCAGTATAACCCTCATCCCAAAACCAGGCAGAGACTCATCACGGAAAGAGGACTACAGACCAATCTCCCTGATGAACATAGATGCAAAAATTCTCAACAAAATTCTGGCCAATCGACTTCAACAGGTCATCAAAAAAATCATACACCACGATCAAACTGGATTCATCCCAGGGATGCAAAGCTGGTTTAATATACGCAAGTCAATTAATGTAATCCACCACATCAACCGGAGCAAGGTAAAGAACCACATGGTTTTATCGCTGGATGCGGAAAAAGCGTTCGATAAAATCCAGCACCCATTTATGCTAAAAGCCCTGGAAAAACTGGGATTCCAGGGAACATTCCTGAATATAATCAAGGCAGTTTATGACAAACCAACAGCAAGCATAACTCTAAATGGTGAAAAACTAAAGCCATTCCCTTTAAATTCAGGAACAAGGCAGGGATGTCCACTCTCTCCCCTGCTCTTCAACATAGTACTAGAATTCCTAGCCAGAGCAATTAGGCAAGAAGAGAATATAAAGGGGATCCAAATAGGAAAAGATGAAGTTAAACTTTCTCTCTTCGCAGATGACATGATCCTATACCTAAAGAATCCCATAGACTCTACCCCCAAGCTACTAGAGCTGATACAAAACTTTGGCAAAGTTGCAGGATATAAAATAAACCTTCAAAAATCAATGGCCTTTCTCTATGCTAACAACCCGAAGACCGAGGCTGAAATCAGGAAAGCAACTCCTTTTGCAATAGCCCCCAAAAACATAAAATACCTAGGAATAACCTTAACCAAAGAAGTGAAAGACCTCTTTGAAGAGAACTTTAAAAGCTTGAAAAATGAAATTAAGTCAGAACTAAGAAAATGGAAAAACCTCCCATGCTCCTGGATTGGGAGGATTAATATAATCAAAATGGCAATATTGCCAAAGGCTATCTACAAATTCAATGCAATACCCATTAATATCCCAACACCATTCTTTAATGAAATAGAGGAAGCAATCCAGAAATTCATATGGAACAATAAAAGACCTAGAATAGCAAAAACACTCCTAAGCAGAAAGAACAGTGCTGGAGGAATTACAATACCCAACTTCAAGCTGTATTATAAAGCTATAGTAATAAAAACAGCTTGGTATTGGCACCGGAACAGGCCTGAAGACCAATGGAACAGAATTGAAGACCCAGAATTAAACCCACAGAACTATGCCTACTTAATCTTTGATAAAGGAGCTAAAACAATAGTATGGAAAAAAGATAGCCTCTTTAACAAGTGGTGCTGGCAAAACTGGCTCAACACATGCAACAAACTAAAACTAGATCCTTTTATATCACCCTGCACCAAAATCAATTCCAAATGGATTAAAGACCTTGAAATCAAAACAGGCACCCTGAAGACACTAAAGGAAGGAGTAGGAGAAACACTTGGGCTCCTTGGCACAGGACAGAACTTCCTTAACAAAGACCCTGAAAGGCTACAAATCAAAGAAAGGTTGGACAAATGGGATTGCATCAAACTCCAGAGCTTCTGCACGGCAAAGGACATAGCTCTCAAGATAAACAGAAAGCCCACAGACTGGGAGAAAATCTTTACCGGACATTCAACAGACAAAGGCCTCATCTCTAAAATATATGCAGAACTAAAAAAATTACCTTCTTCCAAAACAAAACTGCAAAGAACCAATAGCCCCCTCATCAAGTGGGCTAAAGACTTACAAAGAAACTTCTCTGATGAGGAAATGAGAATGGCCAATAGACATATGAAAAAATGCTCTACATCACTGGCCATAAAGGAAATGCAAATCAAAACAACATTGAGATTCCATCTCACCCCAGTAAGAATGTCATATATCAAGAAAACTAACAATAACAATTGTTGGAGGGGATGTGGCCAAAAGGGAACCCTACTTCATTGTTGGTGGGAATGTAAACTGGTTCAGCCACTCTGGCAAGCAGTATGGAGATTCCTCAGAAGGCTCAATATAGAACTCCCTTATGACCCAGCAGCCCCACTGTTGGGTATCTATCCAAAAGCCCACAAACAAAATCACAGTAATGCCACCAGCACAACAATGTTCATCGCAGCACAATTTGTCATAGCGAGAAGCTGGAACCAACCCAGATGCCCCTCCGTAGATGAATGGATCAGGAAAATGTGGTACATTTACACAATGGAATTTTATGCCTCTATCAGAAAGAATGACATTGTTCCATTTGTAAGGAAATGGAAGGACTTGGAAATAGTTATACTAAGTGAAGTGAGCCAGACCCAAAGAAACATGGACTCTATGGCCTCCCTTATTGGGAATAATTAGTACAGGTTTAGGCAAGCCATAGCAGAGCATCACAAGGCCCAATAGCTATACCCTTAGAAACACATAAGATGATGCTAAATGAAATGAACTCCATGATATGGAAACAAGTGATATATCACAGTTATAATTACTTTAAACGTCTTATGTGTATGTGTAGTTTCTATTATTGATGATGTTTTGTATCACCTTCCTATGTTTGCACCTACACTATCTCTGTAATCTTATCTGAGTATATTGGAAACCGTGTTTACTGGTATGGGAAGTAGGAAATTCAAAGGGAATACCAAATTCGAGAGACACAGGGTAAAAAAAGAGAAATAACTACAAAAGCAATACTTGCAAAACTATTTGGTGTAAGTGAACTGAACAACTGGGAGGGGGGAGGGAAATGGGGGAGGGAGGGAGGCATGAGGGACAAGGCAACAAACAGTACAAGAAATGTATCCAATGCCCAACGTATAATACTGTAACCTCTCTGTACGTCAGTTTGATAATAAAAATTTGAGAAAAAAAAAAAAAAAAAGAAGTATAAAAAAAAAAATAAATAAAATAAAATAAAATATAGCCATCTGTTATTAGCAGGAAGCTAGTCTTAGAAAACTATTTTTTTTATCTCAAACTGAAGCCAGGCAAATTAAAAGAATGGAAAAGAACAACACTCACTAGCAAGTACTGACACGTAAAGGCCCCACCCCTCTCTAAACCACCAATCAGAACTCTTTCCTGTTAGGAAATTTTAGGACCTATGACATCGTGTTAATATTTATATTTATATTTATTCAGTGGCTGCTAATTATTCTATTTCACAGATGTGCACCAATTACACCATTTTCTAAATTGTGCTGGTCTTGTAGGTTTTACAAATTACAAACTCCTAATATAAACTTGATTACAATAGAGTAGAAGGAGAGCCAGTAGGCTTCTGTGCTAATCAGCCTGTGGCTTAAATTCTGGCCTGACCACTTTCCAGCTGTAGGATATTCTTTTCCTCATTGAAGAAATAGTTGGAAAATAACTGTAATGTGAATGAAGACAAAGTCCTTGGCCCCATGCTATTCCTCTCTTCAGGTTTCTGGGGTTTTACCAGCATCAAGTGAGATTAGAACAATCTTCATAGGTTATGAATGCGAATCCAAAGTGAGGATGAAGTAATCTCAGTGTTCTTTAGATGATGAAGCTCACCCACTGAGCTGCACATGAATGTTCCATTCCCTTCCTCCCCCTTCCCTTCTCTCACACCTACCCTTCTGTCAGGCACTTCCAATCTCCTCTAGGACACTCCTATGCAAATCCCAATACTTGTTTATTTTCTCAGCTAAAAAAAAATGATATTTGCAATTGGATACCAGTGGCCTATGTCTATAGGCCTAACTACTCAGGAGGCTCAGTTCTGAGAATCATACTTTGAAGCCAGCCTGGGCAGGAAAGTCTATGGGACACTTTTCTTCAATGAGCCACCAAAAACGAAGTGGAGCTGTGGCTCAGCTAGTAGAGTGCCAGCCTTGAACAAAACAGTGAGGGATAATACCCAACCCTGAGTTCAAACCCCAGGACCTGCACTCACTCGAGCATGCATGTGCACACTCAGACACACACACACACACACACACACACACACACAAAATGGCATTTCAGAATAAATCCATTCCATTCTTCCTGTCACAACTGTTATCTTAAGCTTATGTCAGATGATATTTAAATAACAAATCTGGAAAAAAAAACTAGGGTTTATCTTTACTTAAATATAGAATGATAATTCTTACTGGCAACTATCATTGAATGACATTTTACTTGAACAAATCCTTTTGTCTCTTTTTCCTCATTTAAACATCTCAACAATCCTGTTCCAAGTCAATGAAAAAATATTATATCTACAACGCAGACTGGAAAACTGAGGCTTTTCTAGGCTCAGAGGTATTTAAATCAGAGCTGGAATTCAATCCTGTGTTTCCCGATCTTACTTCAGTGTGTTTTCCACTTTCTTGAATATAGTACTTAACTAACTTTATTGAGTACCATTGGTGTGTCAGGTATACAGAATGTTCTTAAAAGCTCCTTGTCTGTGAGGGAACCAGACGTTCAGATGCAGAGCAGTAACTGCAGTGAATTGTTGAAGATACAGTGAGCACACCCAGACAAAAACAGGAGAGGGAAAACTGTCACCAATGAGCAAGAGGCTCAGCCCTAGGACATAGAAAAAAAGGAACTCTGATCACCACAGAGCAATGTTAACCTAGATATGCTTTCTCTATGTGAATGAGGAAGACAAAGACCTTCCTAAAATTCCCAAAGCAAGAACTCTGGGAGTTAATATTTCTTCCATATTTTGCAGGTATCTAGTTATTCTTGGCTTTAAAAAAGAAAAAATTGAAAATAAATAAATAACAGAGAAGGACAGACACAAGCTAGAAATCACCATGAGTGCTATTTCTTGGACCCTGTCTCTCAGCTCTGAGTCCTGGAACAAAGTTTACACAGAGGCATTCATCAAGATGTGTCTTGAAAGAAGCCACCAATGAGGAATCAAATCTCCTCAGCATATTCTTGAGCTTCTCTTATATTTAATTTATTTCCCAGGAGGAAATAAAGGAAGCATCTGTCAAGATAGAGCGGGCTGTTTTCATGCTCCAAGACCAGTCAAGGTAGAATGTTCATCTCAAGGTACAGGGAAGGTCAGAATCAAATCAGATCACATGTTTGATGTGAAGACTTCTAGTAGGTAGTCTTTGTGATGTAGAGGAGCATCTGAGGTTCTTTTCTTGATTGTTTTAAAACAGCCATTTGGGGGCTGGGGATATAGCCTAGTGGCAAGAGTGCCTGCCTCGGATACATGAGGCCCTAGGTTCGATTCCCCAGCACCACATATACAGAAAATGGCCAGAAGCGGCGCTGTGGCTCAAGTGGCAGAGTGCTAGCCTTGAGCGGGAAGAAGCCAGGGACAGTACTCAGGCCCTGAGTCCAAGGCCCAGGACTGGCCAAAAACAAAACAAAACAAAAAAAAAACAGCCATTTGAATACTTCTGTTTCCATTTTATTTTTTTTTACATTTTAAATATTTTATTTTAGATTCACAAAGGCATTCTTTTTTAAATAATTACTTATTTATTGTCAAAGTGATATACAGAGGGGGAATATCAAAATCGAGAGGCAAAGGATAAAAAGACAAATGACTCCAAAGCAATATTTACATAACTATTTGGTATAAACCAACTGAACAACTCATGGGGGAAGAAGGAAAGGGGGAGTAGGAGGGGGGAAGTGAAGGAGGAGGTAACAAATTGTACAACAAATATACCCACTGCCTTATGTATTAATCTTTTTCCATTTTCTACTCCATAAAAGAAGATACTTCATACACAAGCTTTCTTTCATTTATCCATCCTCTTTTCTTTTAAATTGAGACATAGTTATACCACTCAGTGAACTATATTGGGGTAATTTGATATGTGTATACTATGTGTTTCAATCAGATCAGGGTAATAGGTGTTACTACCTCTTCATCCATTAATCGTTTTTATAAGTTGGGAATTTCACACTCTTTTAATCATTCTGAAATGTATCATAAGTTCTTTTGATCAAGAATTACCTTACTGAGCTAAGAAAGGACCTGAAGTAATTCCTCCCTTCAGCTGTGTCTTAGTGTCCCTTTGCCTTTCAGTACTCCTCCCCTTTCCCTTACCAAGCCCTAGTGACCACCAACTAATTAGGTGCTGCAAATGAGTAAGAACATATGGTGTTTGTCTTTCTGTGTCTGGCTATTTTACTTAACATAATCACCTCCCGTTTTATCCATGTGGCTGCGAATGACAGTGTTTTATTCTTTTATTAGTGGCTGAATATTCCATTATATATCTATATCTACATCTATATCTATATATGTCATATTTTGCTTATGCATTTATCCTCTGGTAAACATCTAAGTTAATTTCATATATTAGCTACTGTTAATAGTATTGCAATAAACATGAGAGTACAGTATCTTTTTCCAATAATAATTATATCTCCTTTGGATGTATAGCTGGTGGTAGAATTATTGGATTATATGGTAACCCTATTTTTAAGTTGTTGAGGATTTTCCATAATGTTTTCCAAATGACTGCACTCAATCCTCTTCTTCCACATCATTGCTAATATGTTTTACATTTTGTCTTTTTTATGATAGCCGTTCTAACTGAGTTGGGAGAACCTCTTATTATGATTCTGATTTGCCTTTCTCATAATTAGTGATAGTGGGCATTTGTTAGTCATCTGTTTGTTTTGTTTGAGAAAATATGCTTAGCACTTTAAGCTCATTTTTAATTGAAAAAATAAAACTTTTTGTGCCTGGGACTTGAACTCAGGGCTTAGGCACTGTCCCTGAGGATTTTTTGCTCAAGACTAGCACTCTCCTACTTAAGCCACAGGTCTACTTCCAACATTGTTTTAGGTCATTAATTAGAAATAAATGAGTTATGGACTTTCCTGCCTGAGCGGCCTTCAAATTTCAATCCTCAAATCTCAGCCTCCTGAGAAGCTAGGATTACAAGGCATGAGCCTTGGCACCTAGCTTGGGAAAAAGATGTTTTAGTTAGAAATTTAAGTTAAAGTTTAAAACAATCAAAAAGTTAAGCATTTTTTGGAGTTTAGCTTGTTTAAATTCCTTATATATTTTGAATATTAATCCTTTTTTAGATAAATAACATGCACATATTTTCCCATTTTCTAGTTTCTTAATTTTGTTGTTTATTTCCTTGGCTGTGGAGAAACTGCTCAGTATGCATTGTCTTCGTAGCTCACAGAGCAAGTACCAAGTAGCTGGTCTTCTGTTAGGTGTCAAGGACCTCAGATTGAGTAAGGTACAAATAAAATATCTCTCCTTGCAGGGTGCTCTGCTGAAAACAGGACTAGCAGAATTGGGCTGTGAGTGTATGGAGGGTAATGAGAGCCTAGACAAAAGGGGACACAGTTCTAAGGAAACATCAGGAAATTAAGAGATCAGGAGATACTGCTGACTGGCTGATCACACAAAGAGCAACTTGAGTGGAGAAGAGAACTCTCTAATGAGTAGTTTTTAAATTGTTTTGGTGTGATACATCATATAAACTTTATAAATCTTTTTTAAATATTGAATTAAATCTATATTGTCCAATAATATTTGATGGAATGATTTATCTCAGTTAAGCCCTGTTTCAGACTCTGGGAGAGGCACTATAAAGATTTGACACAGGAAACAAGAAAAGTCCATATATGTATATATACATATGAATAGAGCTGTATTATACATACCACAGACATATGTATATGTGAATAGAATTGCCCCTGTGTACTTGGGGGATTGATTCGGAACCCCTCACAAATATAAAATGTGTACACACTCAAGTCCCTTATATAAAATTGCGTAGTATTTGAGTATAACATATGCATATGCCCCTGTATACCTCAAGTACATATCTCTAAGTTACTTATAAAACTCAATTTAATATAAATGCTATTTGAATAGTTCGTAGGCTGCATTGCTCCTGAAAATTATGGTGGCTCACGCATATAATCCTAGCTACATGGAGAAGCTGAGATCTTAGGATCATGGTTCAAAGCCAGTCAGGCTAGAAAGTCCATGAGAATCTTATCTCTAATTAATCAAACGTGGAGCTATGGCTCAAGTGGTAGAGAGATATTCTTGAGAAAAAAAAAAAGCTCAGGGACAGTGCCCAAGCCGAGTTCAAGCTCTAGGACTTATAAACACACACACACATACATGCACACACACACACACACACACACACACACACAACACAAAGTTCTCTTTATGTCTAGTACAGTCACAGTTTTTTTTTCTTGAATATTTCCAATCCACAATTGGTGAATCTATGGAAGCAAAGCCTATAGATATGGAGGGCCAGCTGTATATGGCTAGATATTTCTTCCTAAGATATCTACTTAGGGACCAAAATAGAGTGTTACTATAGCCTTAGCATAATAGTATGAGCTAAAATGTAAGTACTTACTGTGTACCAAGTCCTCTTCTAAGTGTATTAAAGATAAATTATCTTCTTTATTCTTTACAGTAAATTTATGATATATTAACTTTATGATATACTAATATTCTCACCTCTATATACAGTAGGAATTTCAGAAAAAGACAAGCTAGGTTCCTTGCCTAAGGGTATAGAATTTAAAAAATGAAGATAAGATTTTAACCCAGGAAACCTTTGTTTGGTGCCTTGACTTTTTTGTTCCCCTTTTTAAAAAATTTATTTATTGTAAAGGTGATGAACAGGGGGTTACAGTAAAAAAATGTAAGAAAATGAATATATTTCTCTTTAAACATTGTTATACACTCCCTCATTTTCTACTGCTTACCCCTTTCTACTCCTCTCCCCCCAAATTGTAGAGTTCATTCCACGTACATAATGTCTAATGGATATCATTGTTAGGATACAGTCTCATTTTTAATATTTTCGCAAGAATTCAATTCTTCAGGAAGTCTATGGTTTGTTATGTTTTTTACAGTTGTATTACCACATATTGCTAACTTTTAAGCTATTAAACTACCTAATGTCATCTAAGGATAGAGAATGTTGGTTAAAAGGATTGTACTCAAGGTTGGAGACTGGAGAAAGTCCAGTGTTTTGAGGTTGGGAATGGTGGAAAGTCCCTGCAAATGAGGCTAAGAAGGAGAAGCCAGACAGGAAGGAAAATCAAGATAGGAATGAATGTCCTGGAGGTGGAGGGGGAAAATGTGCCTCAGAGACATAATAGCCCACCACGCTGCTTAATACTGACAGTGCAGTAAGGACTAGAACTAACCACATAGTCACCATATGGAGATCACTGGTGACCCTGACAGCTGTTGCTTTGGTGTCATAGCAAAATCCTGATTGGCTTCAGTTTGAGAGAAAATTGAGTTACCCCCAGACATGCTTTCACACAGGGCTGTCATCAGAGTGGAAATGGGATCTTCTTTTACACTCCTAAGAGCCCCAAATCTTGTCTTTACAAAACTAAAGCTCAAAGGCCCACTGCCTTAGAAGTAGTAAATAAGATACTGAAGCCTTTGAACTTGGGGAAAGTATTAAAGTTGTCATCTGGGGCTTGAAATATTAGAGGCACAGATCTTGCTTCACAAAATAAAATGGACTGGTTGCTGGGTTTATTCTGGTCCTCTGTCCAAGACCACAGCCAAGAGTCTCCTTTATATATTTACCCAGGGACTTCATCCCCACAGGCTTCCTTGGTAATAACAAACACTCAGCATGCTTAAAAGTCTGTACTCTTTGGGGAAAAAACAAAACAAAAAATAACAAGAACAAAGCAAAACCTCTTGCTGATTAAGTGTCCTTCTTGCTTCAGTGTAGCATTGGCTGACTGTCTGCTACAAGGTTATGAACACTGAGTCTGGACACTAAAAATACAATTCTATTCTCTGATCTTCAAAGTGTATGTGTGTGTTGGGGGGGTGCGCATGTATTTCATTTACCTCAGCTTTACTTTCTTTATGCAAACCACAGACCCTCTTATAAGAGGAATAAGGGATATTTGCAAACATTTGAACATTTTTGTACATGTCTTGTTAATTTGGGTATCTGCACAATAACAAGAATAGCACTTAATTTTTTTTAAAAAATATTGTCAAGGTGAAGTACAGAGGGGTTAAAGTTACATGGGTTAGGTAGTGAGTACATTCTTTGTCCATCTTGTTACCCCCTCCCTCAATTTTCTCCCACTTTCCCTCCCAATTACCCCACCCCCCGAGTTGTGCAGTTAGTTTACAAAATATTATCTTGTAAGTATTGCTGTTGCATTGGTTTGCCTTTTATCTTTTGTCTCACCATTTTAATGTTCCCCTTCCCTTCTCTAATTCAGACAGACTTATATAAAATACCCCAGGTACAAGAATCAAATACAGTGACAACATGGGCTAAATCATAGGGAAATGGACAGAAGAGAACAGAAGTAATTTTACTTAATTTTGTTGTAAAAATACTTAGAACTCAGCAACAAAATAACAGCCAAGATCTGGACTCTTCTCCTGCCACACACTGGAGCTGGAGAGTCCCAGGAATTTAAGGTGGAGGGCCTCTTCTGACATCTTACTGTAACAGATGATGGATCCCAAGTACCATACCAAGGGCACGACAATAAACTTTTCTGAACTCTGACTTCTCAATGGAAAGCACCATTTTAACCTGTTAAAAGAGCTCATAAGAGCCAGGCACCAGTGGCCCATGCCTGTAATCCTAGAGACTCAAGATGCTGAGATCCTGGAATCACGGTTTAAAGCCAGCCTGGACAGACTAATGTGAGACTCCTATTTCCAATGAACCAACCAGAAGCTGGAAGTGGAGATGAGACACAAGTGGTGGAGTGCCAGCCTTAAACAAAAAAGTTTAAAAAAAGAAAAAAAGAAAAAGAGTACTGAGCCCTGAGTTCAAGCCTCAGTACTGTCAGGGAAAACAAAACAAAACAAAAAATCTCATGGGATCATCTTTGCAGCTTACCTGAAAATGGCTACAATCATTTATCTGTGCCTACTTTCCTGATATGTCACTACCACTGCAGTTATTTGGCAATCTTCACTCTGTTCTGATTTTGATTCTGCATTGCTAAAGTAGTCAAAACCCTGTAGGGAAACAACAAAGAAATTACATGAAAAGAAAGTCTGTTGTCAAAAATAAAACCCCTCCTGAAACTGTCTATGATTCTGCATACTGTGCAGCAGATTCGCAGATTCTGAAATCAACCCCTAGCTCCCTCTCCCTTTCATCTTGTGATCAGGAGAATCATTTCTGCCTTGATGCACTCTACCTCTCTTACCCCCCCCCCCCCCAGTCTGCGGGCTGCAGACTCTCTCTGTCTCAGCTGTTCCCCAACCACTCCTGCTTCCTTTGGGCTCTTAGTGCTATTCAGTAAACTCCCAACCTTTGCCTTGGCAGGGATTTAAAATGTGCTCTAAGAAACGAGCTGTTCTATTGTATTGCTAAATGCACTTGATTTTCTACAGGGCTGTCTACAAACTTGCCTGCTGTATCTACACAGGCAGTAAGTAGCTCACTGTCATTCTCCAGGCTCTTTGTCTACACCTCACATTCTATGTTCTCAGTTACATATCTGAAAAAGAGAGGCGTTTTTAAAATCCTTATGGAGGGGGAATTTAATCATTCAATCCCATTTTGTTCTTACCTGAGAATGGTTGGTATCACTTACCTGTCTACTTACCTAATAGTTAAGTTCCATAGGATGAATAGAAATATAGACCTCTAGTGTAACATTGTTCAATCAATCCTTTTGGTCCGTTGATGCAAAAATGAAGACTGTCATGGATAACAATGTTCACTTATACCATTTCTAGGGTTTCGTCGGCCACTCTTGGGAACCACCTGCATGCATGTCTGATGCTTGAATTTGGACCTAACCCACATGAGAGGCACAATTGATAGCTGTGGGGATGAATTTTTGTATTGAACTGGCCATTCTTGCTTTGAGATGAGGGACAGGGAATCCTAACACACTGGGATCTGTGAAAAAGGACTCCTCTCAGGATGGGTCCAGCTTAGAAAATCACAGAGAAGGTCAAGGTTTGCAGGCAGAGTGAGAATTGCCCTTTGAGAACAGTGGTTCCCAAAGCCTAGTCCACAGATCTATGCTGGCCACTACTCCACACTGAAGAGATATGCCAGTGGACAATGCATCCATTCTTCTAATAAAGCCAAATTTATATGTTTAATCTGAGTTTATAGCCTGTCTGCAACTTTTTCATGTCTTTCCATGCTAAAATCACCTTTTTGAAATTATAGTGAAGACAAATGGCAGGTGTTTTTCTTAATGTTCCTATCAGGGGGAAAACACTGCTACCTTCCATTGCTTCCCAGATTAGTCTAGCTAAATTTAGATTGCTTTTATGTGACTCATGTAATCTTCTTAAGGGTCTATGTGAGAACTGTTATTTATAATGAAATAGGGACCGTTTTGTGAATGGGTTTTGTAAAGACTCACAAGTCTCCAGGTTTGGAATTCCTAATAGAAGTGTCCTAATGTAAGAAAAAAAATGCATTTGCTTTTTACAAAAAATATGAATGTAAATAAATTCTCCACCCTTACCTTTTAGGATGATTAAATGACAGGCAATCAAAACTGGAGATCAGGAAGTCAATGGATATTTGGCAAAATCCAGTGGTCCTTTAAAAAGGCAGCCGATTCCCAGCTTTGCATCCAGTATTCTGCAGGCATGGTTGGTACATGGACCACTCTTCCCTTCGGCACTTTTTGCTGAACATATGCTCCAACCCATCACCACCGACAGAGCTCTGCATCTCTCTGGCTGTCTAGGGGAGTCTTTTTGAAGGCATTTCAGCCATCTGTTAGTGTTTTCTGCTCTCAAGGGTGCTTTGATGCCATGAGAAGATGTGACATGACATTTGGAATCTGGACCCATGTGTCACAATGCCAAGGGCAGGCACAGCCCTGAGTTGACTGGGTTGGGGCTGTTGTGTAGGGATGAGCATGTCAATCAAGTACATCTGGCTGAGCAGCCGTATTAGCAGCTGGGCTGCTCACATGGAGAAGAGAAGGGAGGAATGAAAGGTCTTAGAGACTTTCAGAAGAGAAGGACAATGCCCCTTGGTACCCATTTTGCTGGGCAAAACCCCCAGGCTAGAAGTGGAGATTTCAGTGTTTGCAATGATTTTGGCAATCATAGGAGCTCAGAACATAAAGATCCTCAAATCCAGAATTCCCTCGCGCGTTAGTTATTCAAGTGCCATAGTCATGATTTTTCTGCTGAGAGTCTGCCACCATAATTTACTTTGTATTTTCTTTAAATACTTGCTATAAATATGATATAGTTGAGAATAAAATAGAAACAAAGCAATCTTTTGAAATTCTAGCTAGATATAATGGCTTGAAGATAGCTGCAAACTTGGAGACTGCTCGATTCTGCTTAACATGCGAAGCCAATAAAAATTGGGGACTTGTTAAAGCCCTAACTCTGCACTAATTCAGACCTCTTCTTAACATACTGGGCATACTGAAAGCAAACCAAAAGGTGTATTATAGGATTGTGAGACTCATCAAGGTGCATTGCATTCATTTAGGAACATGTCACAGTGAAACTTTTACACAAATGATTCTATATTAGTTGACTTTTTGTCAATACTCAAAATTTACTGGCATTGCTATTTAAGTCCTTTTGCGTACTGATGGAAAGGTATCTTTTACTGTGTGTATATCATAGGTCGGATCCAAGAGGTAAGGAAGCATAGAAAAGATATGATCCCTTGTTGCCACGTAGTTCTGCAGCTTCTCCCAGTGGAAGTGCCGGTATTTTGACTTCAGGCTCTGTTTTGTCCTTTGCAATGTCCCTGGTATTCTCACAGATGGACTGCAGACATACTCTGCAAGCTTGTTCTCAGAGCTAGGCTGGGTGTCCTGCACTTTTGCTACCAGCATGAAGAGGTCATCATGTCTACCACAGTGGTCTATAGATGATGACATACACTGAGCAGACCCAGATCCAGTCTACAGAAAAATTCAGTATTGAACTCTAAGCTGATGACACCCTGTTTTTTTTTTGTTGTTGTTGTTTTCATTTTTAGTGGGGGAGGGAGGAAGATGGTGGTGGTAGAGAAGAATAGTAGTGAAGTAGAAGAAAGGGGTAAGGAGAACATGGGGAGAAGAGTTGAAATATAAGAATTAAGTACAAAGGGAAAGAGAAAAGAGGGCAAGAGGAAGAAGTAGAGAGGGAAGATCGAGTGTCATTTATCTTATGTCTATATTCCCAAACCTTAGCACAGGGTCTCAGAAATGTTGGTAGCAGTGTGTTACCTTTTACTTAACAATTTGTTCAATTCTCAAAATATTTACCTAGAGTTGTATTATATTCATGGGATTGTGGTAAAAATTACTTGAAAATACAGTAGTTATCATTTGGGACTATAATAAATCACCATGTAATCTGGAAAGGCAATATTTATATAATGTGGCTGAGAAAGAATCAAAAGCTATAGTGTTCCTCCGTGCAACTTATATTGTGTACCTGAAATTTGACAGTGGCTTCTTCTGACTAACTTTGTTCATTTTGCTCCCTCAGCTTACAATGCAATATTCCCTCACTCCATAGAGAGTTCAAGTTCTCCACAAAGCTCAGAGATTTAAAAATAAAATTAGTCTTGGCTTTTCTTTTGTCTAGAGACATTGGAATTCTTTTGTTCCTTTGACCTCTCTGCTGCTGTCCCATTGCATTTGTCCAGAAACATAAGTCATTATTCATATTCTTCATCTGTGCTGAAGACCTGTATACTATGGCTGTGATTTACATGTTGAACCATTTTGCTCCATTTCCTCCATCACCACCCCTGTCATGGCTGACTTCCTCCAGCTCGTGTCTGGCTTCTTAGCATCACCTTTGCCCCATCTATTCCCCAACGAATAGCTGGAATAATCTTGTAAAATATTAATATGGTCACTTAGCTCTCCTGCTAATAACCACCTCATTGGTTTTGCTCTATAATAGTAAATACATATGTATATATTACTATGCATTCATGTTATATTCTACATGATATGGGCTAAGCATTGGTCCATGTTATAGAAGAAACCAAGAACAGAGCATAGTAGGCAACTGGTTACAATGCCAAGACTATCATCTCTCACTCTTCCTTGCCAGAAAAATCACAGTCACCACCAAATTAATCATTCATTAACAGAACCTTATATGTTAGTACAATTGAGCTCTTTGCACCTGCTAATTTCTTTAATCTTTTAAAAATCTTTGAATCAGGCAGAGCTTTGCAAATGAGGAAAGTGAAACCTTGTCTCAAATCTCAAAATTTGAAAGTGTAAGAACCAAGGTTGGATCCCTGGCAGTTTGGTTCCTTTTACCCCTGGCTATAATGGCTCATGAAATCAACTAGAAGGAAGAAGTGACAATCAAACTTCCACTTCCTTCCCCATCACCATCATTGTCTTAACAGGCATCTGGCTGTCTTTCTGTACTTTAAGATCCTTCTGATTCCCCGCCCCTTCAGAGAGAGCTGAACAAAACAACAACTAGGAATCAACTGTTTAATGAAAGTCTTGATGTCTCCCAATGGCTCAGACAATCTTCTTCCAAAAAGGTAATTACAGAAACCCAGTGAAGATGGTAGGCATCTCACAGAAAATGGAATACCAGCAATCCTATCAGGAATGTCAAAAGGATAATGTATTTTGCAAATATTTATTCCAAACAGACAAAAATAGGCTCAATTGCTTATCACAAGCTTACATATTTCTTTGTTGTCTAGAAAATACTCAGGTATTTTGTTTTTTAAAGGGAAAATAAATTTTTCCCGGATGGCAGGGAGATTAATTTTAGCTTTTTAACTTGGATTGTGAATATCTAAGGCCTATTAAAAATGCCAAAGTAATTTTGAAACCTGAAAAAAAATCTAGAAGATTGGATGAATACCCTGGACCCACGAATGTCCTGTCATTTGTCCCTTCTTGCTCCAAGCCTCTGTGCCTCTACACACTTCATCTGTAATTCCAGGCACCTTGAAACCAGAATATGTATTCAGCAAATGTTGCTACATGGTAAAAATAAACACAATAATCATCTTTCTCTGCTGTAGAAAATATTTTTTTTTAATTCCACCTTGACTGTTTCTCTCCCTGGTAGCCCTATCAACTGGAAATATAAACATTAGGATCTTTGGAGACAACTACTTTTTAAATCTGAATAACAGTCTGACTTTGGAAAATTGTTTCATCATTAATGAATCTCAATCCCTTCTGCTACCCAGGAAGAATGATGGGACATTCTAAACCTGGTGACGATCTGTAGGAAGACAGCCATTGTCTCAGCATTCTGGAGTGAGCTGTCTTCAGAATGCTTGTGTCTAGAAATCATATCTTATATCACTGTTGTAATTACTTTCAACATGCCATGTGAAACCGTAGCTTTTTGTTGTTGTTGTTGATGATCCTCTTGTATCCCCTTCCTGTTATTGTTCCCACGCTATCACTGTATCTCATCTGAGTACCCTGGATACTGTATGTACTGGTATTAGAACTAGGGAAGGAAAAGGGAATATCAAAATTGAGAGACAAAGGATAAAAAGACAAACCACTCCAAAAGCAATATTTACAAAACTGTTTTGTGTAAACCAACTGAACAACTCATGGGGGGGGATGGAAAGGGGGTGGAGGAGGGAAGGAATGAGGGAGGAGGTAACAAATTGTACAAGAAATGTACCCATGGCCTTACGTATGTAACTGTAACCCCTCTGTACATCACTTTAACAATAAATAAGTAATTATTCAGAAAAAAGAAGTTGTATCTGTCATGATTTGAGATATTCTTGTGGTTCAGGCACTTTACCTTCATTTTTCCATTAAGTTTGTGTAAAGTAAAATTCCTTGTTCCCATTTTGCAGGTAAAGAAACTGAGACTCAGAGGAGATAACTAACTTGCCTCTTGGGGGTTTAATGGTATTTTCTTCAAAATAAAAAGTTCCTTAGAATATGATTGACTTTATTTAGTAATATAGTCTTTTACAGAGTAGTCAAGGTAACATGAGGTTATTAGATTTGGTCCTAATCTAATATGACTTGTTTGTACAAAAAAGAAGAAATTTAAATATAGAGACAGACATATGTTACAGGAAGACACACAAGACAAAGAAGGCCAATGATTTCCAAAAGCCCCAGAAACCAGAACAGGGAAGAAAAATCTCTGCATTAGAGCTGTCCAGAAAGGAAGGCCATTTTGACAGGCTTCTAGCCTCAGGAACTGTGAGAGAATGACCTTTTGTTAATTATAGCAAATCAAGTTTTGGTAGTTTGTTACAGCAAGCCTAGTCAAATCATACTTTCCTAGATAACACCAGAATATAGTTCCCAGTCTACCTGATCTCAACTCTGGCCTGTTAACCCTTACTTTCTCCTTGCTACTGAAAACTCAGTGTTTAACCCACCATCCCTAGCCTCATGTTGAAAGTATATGTAAAAAATTATAAGCATTATTTCAAGCCCACCCCCTATACCTACAGAACTAGAGTCCACAAATCAAGGTCCTCATAGGATTCTTAGGCATTTTAAAGTGTTTGAAACACTAACACAAATCAGTCAGTATTGATAGTTTCCCTTCTCTGGTTTCTATGTGGAGTATAATTTCTGCAGGCTTCAATTGGGGTTTTATGTTTCTAGTATATTCTTCTGGGATGGCCTCAGCATCCTCGTATTAATTCTACAAATTGTAGGGAAAACTGAGGTACAGTAAAAAAAACAATGACAGGCTTTGGGTTCTTTCTGTACTTGTTTCAAGATTCTTACTTGCCTTCTCTGGGACTATGAGAGGGTCCTTTCTGACCTTCAAATTATTCACTTACTCTACATGCTATTATCCTCCTAGCAGACAGTGTCTTCTGCCTAGACTCCAGATGTGGTTTCATGAGTGGAATTCCACATCCACACACTCTTCTCAATTCACTAATCTTAAAGTCTTCTCTAAACTTAATTATTTCCTCATAAAGCAAATCAGATCCTGTCATTTCCCTGATTTATCTACTCTTCTCCATCCAGAATATGCTGGCATTTAGGATAAAGGAATGAATTCTTGAGCCTGCCTATTTCTTGCTCTGGCTCAATTATTTCTTCCCTACATGTTCAAAGTTTCCTTCACTATTTTTTTTTTTTTTTTTGCCAGTCCTGGGCCTTGGACTCAGGGCCTGAGCACTGTCCCTGGCTTCTTTTTGCTCAAGGCTAGCATTCTGCCATTTGAGCCACAGCGCCACCTCTGGCCGTTTTCCTTATATGTGGTGCCAGGGAATTGAACCCAGGGCTTCATGTATATGAGGCAAGCACTCTTGCCACTAGGCCATATCCCCAGCCCCTCCTTTACTTTTTTAAGACTATTTATTCCCATCTTCAAGGTCCTTTATTGCAGTGCGCCTGTCTCTCCCAAACTCCTATAACTTCAGTGGGGCTCTTTGATGTTTCCTTTATCATGATATTAACCAGAGTATTTTAATTTTGGGTTGAGTTGTTCACATTCCCCAGTACTACTTGAAATCAAGGACAAGGCCATACATAACACTGCCACTTTACAGATTAGGTGCCAGGTGCAAAGTAAGTATAGAACGTTCATCCTGAAGCGCCTTTGTTCTTTCCCAGGTGATACAGCTTCCTGGATCCTACTTCCTTGAACAAAGCTAAAACAGTTTTTCCTTAATTGGTTTAAACAAGGTCTGTGTGATCTAATCACTAATCAGCTGTTGTGTTTAACAAAGAAAGAAAATGGCTAATTAACAGAATCTAGGGTCTCTCATATTAAAGGACATAGCTCACTCTGTAGTGACATTAGGTGATAGAAAACACACAGTAGGATTTGGAGAATCCCTTAGCCTCCCATTGGTTATCAGCCCCCAAAGATGGTGAAAGACCAAATCCAAAATAAATGAGAAGAGGAATTCTGACTGCGAACCAAGAACGTAAGTCCTAGTAATCTATCTGTCCTGAACATTGTGGTACAAGGTGCTGAAATGTAACTGCCAGAAAGGCAAAATGAAAATTATTGAACCATGTGCAAAGTTGACATGAGACTAACAAACAGTTAAACTTCAGGAAAAAGAGAAATTTTTATTCACATGGGATGGATCAGTTATTTCCTTGCTTTTACCATGTGTGACATAAATTCTTGCTGAAAACATTTCCTGAGTTAGACATTTACAGAAAAAAATATTGAAAAGCATTTTTTAAAAACCCTGAAGAAATGGAAAGGAATAATCTGTGTTGTTAAGATGCCATGTCTCCCTACCCTCATCTAGAGCTATTCAGAGGTTTTCCAATCAAAATCTCAACAGGGATATTTATGGAAATTGACAGGCTGAAGTTAAAATGTAGAAGGCCAAGAAGATCCAAGGAATTTTGAAAGAGGGAGTAATGACCAAGAACTGTCTCACTCTACTAAATGCCAAGATTTTTCCCTAAAGCTAGATGTAGCTTATTAAAAATACTATTTTGTTTAGGTTGATTTTTTTTTGCATGCTGGTTACAGATGAAGCTACATTTTGGCAAATGTTCCCAGACTCACTTATATTGAATAAAGGCAACTTTTCTGAATAAAGTGTAAAGTCACAATGAGTTTGTTGTCTTGCAGCTCAGTTCTTGGGGACATGAGCTAAAGCCCAGGCGGTAGGAGAGTGCATGATCCCTCAAATCACCTACAACTGGTCAAAGCCCCATCTCTGCCCTGAATAGCTAGAGGCCTGAGTCATTGGTTCAACTTCTCTGAATCACAGTTTCTTAATGTGTACAATTCACTTAAGTAAAACTTAAGTGTGCTAAACACACTGTTGTACTATACTATGCTGCTTTTAAAATCAGTTTATTCAGTCAAGCATGGTGGCTCAGGAGGGATTATAGACTGGTAATCACAGTGAGTCAGGTGGTAAAGAGAGGGAAGATTGTACTTTGAAACAGGGGCAGGGCAAAAAGTTGCATGAATTTGTTTTAGTAAATAAACCGGGTATGGTATTTCACACTTGTAATTCCAGCCACACAGGAAACCATACATAGGAATATTACAGTCTCAAACTAGCCTGGGCCAAAATTATAGATTCTATCCAAAAAATATCTAAAGCAAATAAGGGATAAGAGTGTGTTTCAGGTAGCAGAGTGAGAAAGTCTCAGAAATGATGAGAACCTCAGGCCCAATCTGGGTACTGCAAGGACAAAAAATATTTGAAGCAGTTGATGTTTCTTTTAGGAGATATTTTGGAAACTCACCTGTCTAGAGGAAATGCTTCCATGAGCAGATTATCAACCACCATCACTTTAGTTTGAAATTTCAGTTCAGGGGCAGAAAACCGAGCATGGGAGTCAGAAGAGGACCAGAGATGAGCACTCTTTTTAGCTCTGCCTCCAGCAGTCAGGTGCAAATGATTTTTTTTCCTGAACCTTGTTTTCCCCATCTTTAAAATGGGACCCTCTGATCAAAACAACTGCTTAGGATATTCATTTTTTTGTTTTGTTTTGTTTTGCCAGTCCTAGGGCTTGAACTCAGGGCCTGAGCACTGTCCCTGGCTTCTTTTTGCTCAAGGCTAGCAGTCTGCCACTTGAGACACAGTGCCACTTCCAGCTTTTTCTACATATGTGGTGCTGAGTAATCAAACCCAGGGCTTCATGTATACGAGGCAAGCACTAGGCCATGTTCCCAGCCTCAGGATATTCATTTTATTTTTTTTTCTTTATTGTCAAAGTGTGATACAGAGGGGTTACGGATTCATATTAAAGGAAGTGAGTACACTTTTTGTTCTACTTGCTACCTCCTCCCTCATTTTCCCCCTCCCCTGCCTTCCTTCCCCTCTTCCCCCAAGAGTTGTGCAGTTGGTTTACACCAAATGGTTTCTAAGTGTTGCTTTTTGAATGGTTTGTCTTTTTGTTCTTTGTCTCTCGCTTTTGGTATCCCCTCTCCCTGCCCCAATTCTATTACCCATGTAGACAATATCCAGGATACTCGGATGTAATACAGTGGTAGCATTTTTAAGTACAGTCTTCCTACTAGAATTTGGAAGATCTGGATGCAAACCCTAGTGCTGTTGCTTATTAAAGGTGTCCCAGACTTCTCTGTACTTAAGGCAAATAATGGTATTTTCTTCACAGGGTGATGGTGACAAATCAGTATTAAAATGTATTGTGGAGAGGGCAACATGGAGATAAAACTAATAGAAAGGGCTATATAGATACATGGACTAGCACATCACAGATCCCTACCATTATGATTTGGTAATTCAATTTATATGAAAGGTAAGACCTGCTACTCCTATTTAAAAGATGAATAAGTCAAGATTTGGAAATATTTGGTAGCTTTCCCCAGGAGACAAACAGCTACTAATACCAGGCCCCTGCATTGAAATCTCTTTCTCCTTGTGCAAATGCTCTGGCATTTAACCTTTCTAGCTCTACTTCTTCAAGTAGATCAGCCATGGCCAGTGTTCATAACCTATAGTTCTCTCTGGGTCTTGAGAGTCATGCCCAGAGAGACCTGGGAGGTAGAAAACATCAGGCATATTTCCAGTCACCCACCAAGCAGGGCTTCAAGCCCTATAAAGGAGGCCTTTAGCCATGTTTGCACAGAGAAAGATGGAGGGCTTTCTGTATGCCTACTGTGTTAAAGGTCATGTTGGGCTGGGCAGCCCCGATACATACACTTCCTGGACATGGGGAGGGGAAGGTAAGCGACCTCAAGTGAACTCGTTCCCAACTTAAACACAGCATCTCTGAGGAAAGAGATCACTTCTCATTCTCTTTATGAAACCAATATGCTGTTCCAGCCCCAGGGAACACAGGTCAGCAACTTCATGAATTACCCTTTTGCTTGTAATCCAGTTGCAGTGGTGAAATATTAGCTTGCCTAGGGCAGGGCTGTTCAATGCTCTTAGTTGTTTAAATGACCAAGTTTCCTGTTTGGAAGGAAGGACAATTTATTGGATACCTACTAAGTGTCAGCCCCGGTGCCACTCGCTGGCTTGATGGCTTTATTTAACCCTTACCAGAATTGAATCTACTGTATTTTGTTTCTTCAGTTTATCAGTTGTTCAAAGGAAATCTCTAATAAGATAAAGAAATATCCCAGAGGCCATAGTTTAGGAAGGCTAGCGAGGCAGAATTTTTGACTCTGTGATTTCAAAGTCTAACTGCACTACCTGAATCTGTTCATCAGTATGACGTCAGTAATGACATGCATCCCCCCCCAAAAAAAAAAATCCCAAGAGTTTGATTTACTAATGGACTGTAGTAGAAGATTGCTAGTCCAACGAAAAGAAAGCTATTCATTCTGTAAACAGAGAATAATTCCTTCATTCGCTGATGCTCCATTTCAGCTGCCTTTATTCTGCTCTGTAGCATAAAAGCCAGGAAGTCCCCACACTGCTCATCTCTCAACATCCCATTTGAGACCTGCAGCAATGGTGCTTTCTTTGTCTCAACATCAAAAGCCCCTTTATATGTTGACAAGTGTATGTGTCTGTTGAAAAATACAAATAAGTACAGAAAATCAAACCCCTTGGCTACCCAATTGTCCCATTTTCCAAGAAAATGAAAGCAAGGATAACTTAAAATGAATAAAAATATACTCTCCATTTGGAAGTCTGAAATTGACAGTGTTTACTAGAAATTACATGAGCAGAGGACTCCAGCTTCTATTTGATTATGGGTTTGAATCTGTGCCTGGGCTCTGAGATTTTTCCTTTGTGAGCAATTGCTACTGCTGGGGAAACTGGCAGTGTGACCAGGCTGAGGAAAAGGATAAAATGATTAGGTCCAAGACTTCATTGCACAGCTTCTTCCTCTGAGACTTAGAAACCATCTCTCTTTCAGTCTCTTAATGTTTCCTGAACACCGTGAATTTCTCCAGGGGGCTTTATGGCCAAAACTGATCGCATTCAATTCTCCAGGGAAGAAATAGACAGGTTTGTCTTCTTTATGTATTTATTAAGTAAAGAGCAGAAATGGAGAAGAGAGTCCTCTTATCTTTTACTACGATGGCTGAGGACAGCTGGAAAACCCAGGGGTGACTAGCTCTCAACCTGAATATCTTTTTTTTTTTAAATCAGCTCTGATTGTTCTTTGTCACTCACTGTCCCCACATTTCTGTCCAGCTCCTTTTTATCTTCTTATCCTAGACTTCTTCCCCCTTTTCTTCCTTCTCTTCTTCTGTCTCCCTTTCTCACCTTTCTCTTTGGCATCATACTTGAAACTTTGATCTGGTAAAACACTTTTAGGTAAAAGTCCAAGTGACATAACTAACATCAACAAAGCAAGAAACCATAGATGCTGAAGATGGGTGATTAAATGGCAGAAATTGCCTTCTACCTACTGCTCAAGATCTCTCTCATAGTCCTTTGCAGACCAGTGTTTCAGAGTCTGCCTGCTCCCTGGAGCTTGAGCTTGCCAAAACCACTCAAAGTTGTGGGCCTTCTCCATGGCTCTGCTTCCTGCCCATTTTCCCTCTACATTCTTTCACTGTTTGCTGCCTCTACCTATATAGTATTCTTCATAGTATCCTAGCAAGGAATCCAAATGCCACAGAGCACTTCTGTGGTGCCATCGCCTTTGTCTCCCCATCCTCTCCCCTCCACTCAGACTTTGGATTGGCTGCCAAATGATCAGATTTTCACCAGTATCCAAGCAGCTGAGGTTGAACAGTAAGCTTAGGGGGTCTCAGCCACTAGCTATATCTATAGCTGCCACTTAGGGAAATAGAAGCCCATGAAGGGCCTTGGGTGGAACTAACAGAATGATTGAAATTTTAAGGGCAGCTTTAGGGTACCCAGACTACTAGGACCTGCAAATGGGAGGAGTACGTGCAGCTGGCCAGGCTCTATTCATTATTCAGTCAGATATTTGTTGAAACTGGGTATCAGTCCAGGCACTGCAGACAGGAAAATACAAATTATAATCTCTACCTTCAAGGCAGAGCCTTGAACTCAGGTAGGGAAGGCAGGTCTATGACCCTTGCTGCTCAGTAAACATAGCTTACCCAACTATTTCAGCCCCCTTTTGTTTTTCATATCAAGAAATGGGAGCACAGATGTGTGAACTCCTTTGCCTAGTTACATTGGTAATCAACTTAACTGTTTTAACTATATAATAGATTATTGGTATTGGAATAGATCTTTTTGTATTTGATGTTTAATTGAATTTTTAGTACAATGGTGGAAGGTAGGCTTTATTCAGAAAAAAGATCTGAATTCAGTGAAGTTCATTGCCTCATTCAAGGTCACCCAGTTAGGTAGGAGAAAAATGTAAGTCTTCCTGTAATGTCATGACCACTAATAAATGTGGCATTAGCAATGTTAAATGTGGCATCACAATATCCATAAGGAAAGCATCCAGAGCGCATCAATGTGGTATTTCTGAATACCGGGATATGAATAGAATCTGGTAGACATGTCCATACAAACACAAACAGAGTGGATGGCTGTTATCTTCCCGATGATCCATACTGAAGGTTTGTTTATAGAGGAGCTTTCAATATCCTGGGCGAAAATCCATTCGACAGGAAAACGTGATTGTTTAGCAACAGAGAGGAGAAAGAATGAGATGAGGCCTGAGCATACCCTCCATCTTATTGTGGCAGGGCCTGGTCAAAGCACTAATGAGAAATTCTCGTTATTTTCCTTAGCATGAAAGTCCTCATTTTTACCAAAAGCTATTTGAAATGTCATGCATATTGATTTCTTCCCCTACATGGATTTGGAGAAAAATAAAAACCTCAACTACAGCGAGTCCTAAGCTATTCATATTTGCATAACAGAAAGGCTTCACTGGTCAAGTGAGCAGAATGCATGTGTGGCATATTCCCTTGGTCTTCCCTTGGTCTTCAATGTTTTTATCTTCCCTCTCCTCATCTCATTCCCCTTAGCCTCCCACTTCCCTTTCTACTTCCTTCTTCCCTCCTCCATTTCTTGCCCAATGACATAGTGAATAGATTAGGGATCATGATTCAAATGATTAAAATCATGATACAAAACTTGACACAGTAGAGTGCAGACAATGGGTAACCATACGTCTAAGCGCTAGCAGGCAAGCGTGCTTCATTCTAGCTGACCATCACCATGCAACTGTGGATCCTCTGTGGCTATGTCTTCCAATATTTCAGAAGATCCTGGAAATTTTTGTGGTATCAATTAATTGAATTTCATTTTGTATTCTGGCAAGTTTTTAATGACCCCCTGGTCTGTAGTAGAAAGCATAGTTGAAAACCTGACTTCCACTGTTTCTAGTTATGTGATTCTAGGCTTATTTCTTCTCTTCTCTGAGACTTAGTTTCACTGATCATCAAGTAGTATATAACATGATATATCAAAAGCCAAGCTTACTATGTGGCCTAGAATAAATACACAATAAGTAATTTCCTCCCCTCCCTTCCACTCCATCCATAGGGTTACCATGGTGTGTCAGTCATGGATATATGTGATTCCAGAGAAACATTTCCATTCTCTAATAAGACCAAGGGCTTCTGCAACATCAGCTTGAGTTCTTCCTGCAAATGATCAAATCATAACAGCTCAGAGTGTGTTTTCACCCTGTGTTGTTGAAAGCGATTTCCCCAAAACGCATTTTACGTGGGCAATGAGTCTCTATTCATGCACAATTTCACATGAAAAGATTTGCCCTTTTCATCGTACGCATGGCTTGAATCAGCCAGGCTGTGTGAAAGCATTTCCATTCATTAGCATGCCAAATGATGTCATTGGCCTGGAACTTGAATTGAAACTGTCCTAGACTCAGAAATCCTAATGCTCAGGATTCTCAGAGGTGGCCCTTTGGTCTAGCCTTCTACCCAATGGTTCTCTCAATGCAGTTGAAAACCTCTCCCTAAGAGTATGATGATTCACTCTTCTGGAGAGCTGCCCTGACCACCCAAGCTATCTGAAATATCCTCCTTTTATTGGGTTTAAATCTGAATCTCAATATCTTTTGTCCAGAAGCTTAGACCCACCCCCAGAAATGCTAAGAATAAATTTAATGACAGCACTTCTCAATAGCCCATTTGATAGTGGTAAAAGTGAGAAGTCTTACCACCCTTCAGGAATGTTCTAGATCTCCAGCATTTATTTAATATGCATAAAAACTTCACAACGTAATTCATATCAGAATTGTCCTCTTTATGAAAATTTGAGGCACAGATCATATCCGAGGTGCCAGATACCTGCATGAGAAAACTCAGAAGAAGGCCCCAGGTGTCCTGGTGTCAGAGTACATACCTTAAGGAAAAACTGGGAGAAACTGAGGGAAGGGGTGATACTGTTCAAAAAGAAATGTACTCATTACCTGACTTATGTAACTGTAACCCCTCTGTACATCACCTTTACAGTAATTTTTCTTAAAAGATTAGTCTTCTGCTTCTATGTGGTAGTCACAGGGCTAAGGCCTACTAGAGGATGCAAGACATTTGACCTCATCCACAGCCATATTTTCTTCCCAACTCTACCACTTGATTGCAGAAGAAGCTTGGATAAACTATTCAACATCCCACATATTAAAACAAATGTGGACCACTTCTCAGGGGTCTCGGGAATAGAATCACTCAGAAGTTGGGGGAGGGGAGGGTAAAAGAGGAAATACTGAAGAGGGAAGTAAATGAAAGGATGTTATACATGTATGTATATGCACATGTATATGTATAGACAAATGCATGTGTATATTCATATATAAGTATATTCACATACATACACATGTGTGTATAGCATATGTCAATCCAGGAACACTGTTTGACAAAGGTGAGCAAAAGAGGAAAGCAATCTCAATATGGTGCTGGTATGAGTTTTCTCAAAGTACACCGCAAAAGTAATTCTGAGCTAAAAAAGGAAACGCTGGGGACATCACAATCCTGGCCTTCAAATTAGACTTCAGAGCCATAGTATCACAAATAGCATGGTACTGGCACCAAAACAGACATGAATACTAATAGAACAGAAGAGAAGACTCAGAAATAAAACCATACTACTACAGGTATCTGATCATTGACTCAGCTGTCTGATCTTTGATTTAAAAGCCAAAAACATCTCATGTGGAGAAAACACAGTTCCTTCAACAATAATCCTGGGAAAACAGTATCCACTATGCAGAAGACTAAAACTAGACCAGTTTCAATTACTCTGCATAGAAGTCAACTCCAAGTGGATCAAAGGTCTTCATGTAAAACATGAACCTTAAAACTACAATAAAAAACATAGAGAAATCTCTGGAAAATATAGGCAGAGTAAAGATAAGATTGACAAATTTTACTACCTCAAAATGTACTATGAATGTATAACAAAATAGAAATATTTAAGCTAAAATATATTAAAAAATGCTTATTGTGAGATTACTAAAACCCAGACTTTTTTGTCAGTAAATGAAGACTAGGGACACAGCGCTCTCTCTCTCACTCTCTCTCTCTCTCTCTCTCTCTCTCTCTCTCTCTGTATGTAAAAGATAAAAATGCATAGGAAAACAAATAAATATATAGGTAACTCATGCAAGAGAAATCTTTGGTGCCTAACAATGTATTTTCAAATTCTATCATTGAGAATTCAAAGTGAAGTAACTACCAATGAGAAATATAATTTCTCATATTTCAGACTAGTAAACACTTAAGGCATGACAAGTTTAAGTGTTTTTAATGAAACAAAGTGAAATTATCACATACTAGAAAATATGTGCACAGAGACAATGATAGTGTATCTGCAGTGGGCAATTTACTATCTGAGTGTATGCATGCCTAGATGCTTACACTAAGCTTCTAGACAGATGATAGGAAGATAGGTAGATAGATCTATGTATTTAGATATAGATCAATCTGTGTATACAGATAGATAATAGATGATAGGTCTAGAGATATAGCTGTGCATTTAGATATAGATGTATCTGTGTATATAGATATGGATAGTTGATAGATAAATATAATATCTATTACAGATAAAGGTATATATCTGTATATTAGATATAAATATAATCCTGTATATAGACAGATGATAGATAGATAAATAAGCATGTTATTGTGCTTATTTTTGAAAAACCAATGAAAAGCAAACTATGATAAAAACATTAGTAATTATGAATTACTGGATGTCTGTCTGCCCAGGGATGTTTATTTAGTAACTTGTCTTACTTTTAAAATTTTATAGAAGCTTCAACAATTTAATACCATCCCAGGAGAACAAAGAATCCTTTGAAAGTTGAATCTTACTGCTGAGTGAAAATAGAGATTGTTTTCCTTTAAAAGGGCTAATCCATAGTTGAATGCCAGGGGCTCAAGCCTATAATCTTAGCTACTCAGGAGGCTTAGATCTGAGGATCATGGTTCAAAGCCAGCCCAGGTAGGAAAACTCTGCGAGACTCTTATCTCCAGTTAACCAGAAAACTAGAAGTGTCACTGTGGCTCAAGTTGTAGAATGGTACTCTATAGCTAAAGAGCTCAGGGGAGTGCCCAGGCCCACAACTGCAAAAAAAAAAAAAAAAAAAAAAAAAAAATGTTGGTCCAACATCACACAGCAAAAACAGAAGTAACATAACAATTCAAGTGGCTTCTGATTGTATGCTCACAAAGGTTTCTGAAACCAACCATATGCATTTTTGCTGGAATTAGAGTATAAAATATTAAGCAGAGGCCTAGTGGTAAAGTGCTCGCCTTGTATACGTGAAGCCCTGGGTTTGATTCTGCAACACCACATATATAGAAAAAGCCGGAAGTGGTGCTGTGGCTCAAGTGGTAGAGTGCTAGCCTTGACCAAAAGAAGCCAGGGACAGTGCTCAGGCCCTGAGTTCAAGCCCAAGGAATGGCAAAAAACAAAAATAAAATATTAAGCAAAAAATGTTTCACCTGTTAACGTTTCAGCAAACATTGACAAACAACTATCCCTGTTATAGACAGCATGCAGGCAGGATGAACAACTTCCTTGGAAGTAGAGCTCCACAACTATATCTTACAGAACACTTTCCTATACCTCTGTTTCCCCCACACACACACCAGGTCCACTTTGTAAGCATGTCCACAAAATACCGAGAAGTTGGTATCAGCTCCCCTCCCCCATTTATAAAAGAGGGTACCAAGGTTAAGTAATTTGCCTGGGATCATTGAAAATTAGTAAATAGAAGAATTCACTTAGACTCAAATTTCCTGACATGATACCCCACAATGCTAAAGTCAGCTAATTTAAGAGAAGTTAAGTTTGGTGCCCTCAAACAGATAATGGTGTTCTGAGGGAAAAAAGCAAGGTTTTCCATCTTTGTGGGGTTTTGTGTGTTTTCTTTCTGTTTTGCTTTTGTCCTTGAAACTGAGGAAGAAAATTGTAGGTGGAACTAATAGTCTTTGGATGGCAGACCTGCTTTCCACTTAGCTCTCACTCCCACTGGGCAGGAACCATGTCATCAGCCTTAGTTTGCTCTGTGCTGATGATGTGGGCACTTAAATGGAGAGTCCCTTGGAGCATGATCTGCACCTGCCAGTGACAAATCGCCATTAGGAACTGTGAACACTGAATTGTCTCTACTCCATTCAAAGGACACCATGCCCAGGATGGAGGTTCCCATGGAGCAAGATACTGAGGTACAAAAGGCACTGAAATTCAGACACCCAATGTCATATTGTCCTTCCAGCGTCCTTTGTGACTTTAGTCAAAATAACTCTTGATTTCTAAATCACATGCAGTTCAAGTGAAGCCACTAATCTAACCAACACATTGGAGGAACTAAGGGAACAGAATGTTGGGTAGCAACATGATCATTCACATTTTTCACTTGTTTCTCTTGATCGTCATGGTAGCCATGTGTATAAAAAAAATTTCTGCAATCCTCATGGTACTGAACAGAGAAGGAGAGGTTAGAGAAGACTGTAGTGAAGAACTCTCTGTTTAGCAGAGGGGGTCATTTTTCTGTAAGAGTATACTTGAGACCTGAAACACTGTCCACCATTGCCCTTGCTTCTGTGGTGTGACAGCTGCCGGTCAAAGCCACCCAACATTTTCACAAGCTTCTCTGAATCAGATATCTGCAGGCCTTGTTCCCTTTCATTCAGGGGTAATACCTGATAGTACCCAAGGTAGCACTGGGACAACAACAGCCATGGAACCCTTTGTTCAAGAATAGAGTTTCCATCAACACTGAACCACAAGAGGCTTTTCTATCTCAGGATAGCATAGAAGAAAAAGTGCACAACATGCAATAGCAAATTCCTGCACAAGTGTCTGTGTACTTCATTGTGTGTACAGAGTCACAGAATTAACACACTTCAATGTTACGATCGACTTACTATAAGAACCTTCTGGCTAGACATTTGGGATTCCCGCTTTCTATGCCAGTGCACTTGTGGTTCTCACTACTATCATGTGCGGCCTTGACTTCTTCCTTTACTATCCTTGTCTAAACTTTATGAGTCCTTCACATGCCACCCTTCACATCATTCCCCAGGAAAGCCTTCCCCACCTGCTCACCAAAAGATTTTGCTGTGGTCATATTCCCACACTCTCCACAGGGAGCTGAGTCTTCTTTTGGGGCTGTGTAATGAATCACACAGTTAGTCAATGTCTTTTTCTATGCTGTAGGAGAAGCAACAGGCCTGGGAGAACTCAATTCTCACAAACATAGGCCTCTCTATTTGCATCATTATTAAGATCCGGTTCCTGTACTCACCACAGTCCTATAGGAGTTTCCTTCCACCAAGAATATACACATATTCTCTATCAGATCATTATCAGAAGTAAAATGGTTTGTAGTTACATATGAGCTGATGGTCTCTTCCCATTCTAGCTTGCTGAGGCCAGCCAGGATTCCAATGGCTCCTCTGCTTTTTCTCTATCCCCTATCCTTTGATCACATAAACAGAACACATTTTCCTCCATTCATTGATAACACTGTTTCTAAAATACCAAGCAGTCTTTTTTGTGTATACATGTGCCAGTAATGGGGCCTGAATGCAGAGCCTGGAGCTCTCACTTAGATTTTATTCTTAAGGCAGAGTAGCTAGGATTACAGATGCGAGCCACGGGCACCAGCTCCAAACAATCCACTTTTAGATTTTATTTTACTGTCCATCTCATGCTTCCCCATGAGCCTTGATTTCTCTATCTGTAAAACAAAGGAGTTCGAGAAGATAAATCTCTAAAAACCTGTCCTAGACCGATATTCAGAGTCTGTAACCTGTTGCCTTAGTGGGTTGAAGAACTCAGCCCTCTACTTCAAATAGTTGTCATCCAATGGCCATATGAATCAAATTAAACTGACATTATTTACTGTCTACTGAAATATGCAGCTGCCCTACTTTCTTTGTTTCTGCTCCCAACCTGCTCACGATGGTGAAATCTCCACTGTGTAGGCTTCATGCAGGATTATACTCCCATGGAGAGCCCCTACAGATTACTTGATGAAAACTGCAGCATGGCAAAGTGTACTGTGATTAGAATCCATTTGCCTTCAGCTCCTTTTATTGAAGATTATACTTTTACATTAACTTTATAATTCCGTGATTACTGAAGAGATCAACCAAGTTCCTGGGACCCTCCTCAGTTTGAATTAGCCCTGTCCAGGGGAACATGAGCCAGATTGAGCATCACCACGTTACTTATTCCTGAATTACTCTGGGATTCCTGTTTCCTCTCCTTGCTGTAAACTGTCTATAGGCCACGAAGGTGGGCAGGAGTCTCACCTAGGCCATGTCAATTGAAATTTATTGAGAGGCAGTTTGTCTTAGTGGTTGTATTATACACCCTTGGGACACACAAGCTACATTCTAAGCCTAATGGTTAATTTTGGATCAGTAACCAATGCTTGCTAAGCTACTCTGTATTTGTCTACATCAAAAAAGAATAATAAGGGAGGGAAAATGAGAGAAAGTAAGGAATAGGTAACACAGTTCGAAAACACCCATCATTACCTTACTTGTATAATGTAACACCTGTATATATCACCTTCACAATGAAACTTAAAAACAATAATGAGTACCCCCCATAGGATTATGAGAAGAGCTGGGGATATGGCCTAGTGGCAAGAGTGCTTGCCTCGTATACATGAAGCCCTGGGTTCAATTCCCCAGCACCACATATACAGAAAATGGCCAAAAGTGGCGCTGTGGCTCAAGTGGCAGAGTACCAGCCTTAAGCAAAAAGGATTATGAGAAAATGGAATATATAAAGAATATAGTGGACAGGAAACACACAGTATATTTAATTATTGTTTGTTTGACTTTTTTTTTTTTGGCCAGTCCTGGGCCTTGGACTCAGGGCTGAGCACTGTCCCTGGCTTCTTCCCGCTCAAGGCTAGCACTCTGCCACTTGAGCCACAGCGCCGCTTCTGGCCGTTTTCTGCATATGTGGTGCTGGGGAATCGAACCTAGGGCCTCGTGTATCCGAGGCAGGCACTCTTGCCACTAGGCTATATCCCCAGCCCTGTTTGTTTGACTTTTGATGCTGGTAATGAGCCTTGAACTCAAGGGCTTCCTATTCTGCTTAGCTTTTTCACTCAAGGCTGACTCATTACTACAGCCCAGCTTCCACTTCAGACATTTTGTTAGTTAAGAGTCTGGTGCATTTGTCTCCCAAGGCTAGCTTTGAACATTGACCCTCAGATCTCAGCCTCCTGAATAACTAGAATTCAGGCATGAGCCATCAGTGCCCGGCTCATATTAATTCTGATAATTTGTATCTTTCTATGAGTAATGGGATAGTTGGAGACACAGAAAGGTTGCTTATTTTATGAATGAGGTCATGAAGCTAGATAAAAAATGACTACATGAAGCTAGATAAAAAAATGATATATATTTATTAAACACTAGCCATGACCCAGGAAATCAGCATTCTCTCTGTCCCTCAGACAAGTAGATGTTAGGCATATCTGTGGAATCAAAGAAGGCTTCCTAGCAGAAGTACATTAGATCAGTATTCTTCAGTATCTTGATCTTCAAAGCCTAAGTGCTACTTCATCTAGGATGTCCTCCTTCACACCTTCCTCCTGTTAGCCGTTTATCCCTTTTTCATAAGCTGACATGTCTGCACAGAAAAATGTGACATGTAATGGGAGAGTTTGAACTTCAGTGGCAGCCTGCTACCAAACTAGCACACAGCCTGGTGTCTGAAGCTCAGCACAGGTGATCCTGATTGCCCACATCTATCGCGTAGTTCCTGTGTACAGGTACTGCTCTGAGTTCTGTACCACTGTCAATTTCCATGACTTCCTACTCACTCTATGATGATATTAGTACAGAAACCAACAACTGAAGGACTTGCCCAAGATTTTCAGTAGCCAGAAATTGGACTCCAGCAGTATGGCCCCAAACCTTTGTTCCTAACCATCCTTGTGTAATCCCTCTTCCTAAGTGTGGCTGAACTGAACACAATGTTCCCCACATGCTGGGCACTTCATCTATACTATCTTATTTAAACTTCACAAACAATACAATGATGTAATTTCTATTTTTCTACCTCATGTTAGAAACATCTATACTAAGCACTACCACTTTTATGACCTTTCCCAGAAATACATGACTAGTGAGCGGAAAGAGGATAAATCAAGTCTATCATCTATCTTCACAGCCTAAAATCTCATCTACCAACTACTACAATCTTTCCAAAGCAAAAGTATGATGCAGCCATCACCAGTAGTGTATAAGATTATTTGATGTGACTAATGATTAAACAGTTTCTATTTAAACTGTTGTGTGTTCTAATTTGTATTATAATATATTGCTTTTTTGTCTAAATTTTATTGCAAAGGTGATATACAGTGGGATTACAGTTACATAAATCAGGAATTAGTACATTTGATTCTTAAACTCGTGACTTTGCTGATATGAATGAGGAGAATGAGGCTGGAGGAGACTTCAGTATTAAAGTTTGCCCTTTGAAAAGCTGTGCCATGAATAACAGGAGCATGCTATCATATGGCATTCAGAAGACCAAATTTAGGGAGCTGTGTATTACTTTCTCAGTTGCCCATTTTGGAAGCTATGTATTAGTCTCCCCAGCCTTTCCATTGTACAACAAAGGCTATAACAGAAAGATGTGTGGGCTTCAGGGCTGTGCTGTATCCCAAGCTCAGATCTGATGTCAGGCTTGCATAAGGATTGTCTGAACTTGTCTACCTGGAACTCTGAACTTCATCTAGATAAGACAGAGCCCTTAGGGATTTAGGACCACAAGTGGGCATAACATCATATGTGGGTATTTACCCTTCAAACACATTTTGTGCTGTTGTCCCATCTGGATCTACATGAACATGTTGATATCAATAGGAGAACAATATCAGAACTCCACACTAGCGTATTTCTATACATAGTACTCAGGGAACTATGTTATAAAACCTGGCTAGTGAAAGCAAAGCTACCACGTGCCTGGAAAGTAGAGTGTCTGCCTCTGCATTTACCTGTGCACTTTACAAATTAAGTCATTATCCTCTTTTTAGAAAGTTGTTTCTAACTGCCAAGAGTGATAATCTTGCATCTTTCTCTATTTGAAATCGTAAAACTAATTGAACAATTCATTGAACCTAATGGCTTTAGAAAAATCAATAATTGCTTCCAGTTATTGATATAATGAAAGCACATGGAAGAAATTACCCAATACAGAAATAAGCCAGCTAAAATAAATAATTCAACAAGCTGTCTAGCAATCTATTCAAATGTTGAACTTGAAAGATGATGTGGAATCTCTTAAATATAAATAATGAAAGAAATGCACTCATTGCTGCCAGGGTGTGGACTAAAGGTACCAGGTCTTGGCACATAGCCCACTACATCTGACTGATGGAGCCATGTGGTTGCTAGGCAGGTTCTTAGTGGAGAGAGACAGAGACAGAGACAGGGATGGAGACAATTGAAAGAGAAAGAACAAGTACAGGCTCTGATTAGTGTTATTATAGTTGAAATCAGAGCATGACGCTCATCATTTGTTTCTCAGATAAATCTAGTCACTTGCAAGCAACTTTTATAACAAGGTATAAACTATCTGGAAATTCTTTTCATAAGGAAGTTGGAGGCCAGCAACACAAATTCACTTCCCATTGTCACATTGCTAATAGTTTTATGAATCAAAACTATAACACACCACCTTTATACCTTCCTGATTGCTGTTGCTAAGTTTATTCCTAATACTAGTTTTGTTTTGTTTTGTTTTGCCAGTCGTGGGGCTTGAACTCAAGGCCTGATCACTGTCCCTGGCTTCCTTTTTGCTCAAAGCTAGCACTGTACAACTTGAACCACAGCGCCACTTCCAGCTTTTTGTTTATGTGGTGCTGAGGAATCGAAACCAGGGCTTCATGCATGCAAGGTGAGCACTCTACAGCTAAGCCATATTCCCAGCCCCTAATACTAGTTTTAATACTTCACTTTCTTCCTACATTCAAAAGAATCTGCACTCTAGTGTCAGACCCTGTGTTTTATCTAAGGAGACTGTAGTTAAAGAAACTGTCATTTGGTAAAGACTATGTAGCTCAAGCAGGGTAGAGACAGTATTAGAACAGAGTTCTTCCAACTCCTCATCCTGTACTTCTCAGCTGCTAACTAACACACATTTTCCTAAGGCAAAAAAGTGGCCTTATCAGGAAAATCACAGTTCCCAGCTGAGAACCTGTAACATTCCAAAGCTAGTTCCTCAGAATGACTTAATGTCTGTATTTTAGTTCCAACTCATCAGAAGTCAAGGATGATGGGCAGAGATGCTTGCAATGGGTAGAAATCTTCATAGTCCTGACACTAAAAAGGTAAGAGTTATCCCTGGACTGTTTAAAGACAAGTAACACAACAACCACATGATTCCTATCTGCTGTTCTTTACTCATTATGCTCTCTTTTCATGATGGTCATACCCTAGTCAGGACAAAGAATGTGGAAAAACATCAAGGAGATGGTCCAGCAGGAACTGCTAACTATACTCCACAGAGCCTTCTTCACACTCAATCTTCTAGCTCACTACTATTTCCCACATAGAAAAATGAGTTAATATGCAATCCTACACATGGTGTATGCCAGACATTATTTTAATAGATTTAGGTATATTGGCTTATTTAATTCTCACTGTAGCTCATTGATAGATGCTTTCATTATGTCCATTTAAGAGAAGAGGAAATGTCACAATAGAAAGGGCAAGTGGATCATCCCAGGTAATACACACAAAGATTCCAGTTCCACAATATGGTTCTAGAACCCATGTTCCAAATGGCTATATTGTACTTTTGTGGGAGAGTAGTGTGTGCTTACATGTTCAGATTTACCTGTCACCCTTGTCCGTAGAGTTCTGTGCTACCAAGCTAATAGACTTATTATCAATAGACTTATTATCTTCTGGCTTCTGGTTGGGTATGGTCAATGGAAGTCAGTAGCAGAAAGACAGAAGCAGGATGGGTCAAGGAAGGAGTGTTCTCTGCCTGAGGCCATTGCTCCTGGATCAAAGCTCTCTCTTATACTTACAGCCACTACTCTTCTCTGGTTCCAGAAAATGCTTCTTTGTTTTGCCCTTCATGCTTAAAGGGAATAATGGCTCCCAACTGTCATTAGTCCTAGGGTATCCACATGCTTATCTGTGTCCATGCCTTTGTACATTGGCTTTTCCTTCAATTCCCCTTAATTTAAATTGAGACAGAAATTTGTCTCTAGTAGTGTTTGCAAAAGGTAAACACTTAATAAAAAATATATTGGAAATAGGAGGAAAAGATGAAATAGAAGAGGAAGGGGAGGGAGAAAGAGAATGAGGGAAAAAGGAAAGAAAAGCAAGAAAAAAAGAAAAGAAGGAACGGAGGGAGGGAGAGAGGAAGGGAGGGAAGAAAAACCTGGCTTGGAAAAAATGGAGAAGCAGGGAAAGGAAAAGAAAACCTCTGATTAGTTACAGTTAGAATACTAGGTAGCCTCACACGAGTTACTTTCATTTCTGCAAATAATAATAGCAGGGACTATAACTTCATTCCACTATCTTAATCTCACTTCACATATTAAAGAAACTGATTCCCAAATTGGTAAAAATAAATTGACTAAGTTGACTTTAAGGTTGATGAAGTATTTGATCCTAGACTCAGCTCCAAAATTCCCATTCCATATTCAATCCATTTTTTCTCACATGCTGCAGTTTCCAAACATCAGGTGTGTCCTTCCTGAAGATAATCCAGATATTCAGCAAGTCAAGACACCCTTGGAGAGGAGTCTTTTTAATTTTTTTTTTTTTTTTACTGAGGCTCTGTTCATAATAGGAATTTGATTTAGTATCCTTGGTATTGTCACTGAGGTCTGCTTTTGTGATTTTTCCCTTGTTCTCTGGCTTTGCCAAACACCAATCTTTATCTTTGGAGAAAAGAAAAATGACTCCAGTGCTGAAAATATATTGGTTCTGTGTGGTTCTTTTCATCTCCATCTTCCCAGGTAGTCCAGGAACCATTTTTATAAGGCAGCATAGAGCAATCGATGTAGGAGGGCACTAATGCACTTTTCTGATGGCCTACTTTGAAAAATGTAGGTCTTTTTTTTAAAACTTAGATATTGATATTTGTACAGATGGGTGGCATTTGAATGTATCACCACAAAATCCCTTGAGGACTTGGAAGGTCCCTTTGAGAAATGTTTATTTGAGAATCAAAAAGGCCATCACTTCTCCACATTCCGTTGATTTCATTCTCCTAGAAGTGCATTAATCCTGGGCCAAGACAGTGCCTTTAAGGTAGACTGAAAATACCATTTAAGAAGCCACATTTTTTTTCTGACGGGAGGAAAAAATTATATGATGTGTCTGATTATTTTACATTCAAAGCAACTGACCAGCATCTTAGTATAAATTAAGTCAAGGCACAAGACAAAACGGGTATCTGTGGACTAAATAAAGCAATTATTTTATTTTCTAGAGAGACTATAAAATTAATTTTTTTCTTAGCCAAGATAAACAGGGTTTAGGGAATGAGAGCATGCATACCCCAATGAAATAGCTCTTCCCTTTGTTTTCTCCACTCAACAGTGAGCATCATTCAGAGGGGAATTTTACCTTACTAGCTGCTAGTCTGCTACTTTGCAGGAAGTCTCCACTCACTGAAGACTTAGTGAGTAACTTACTATCTGCCTAAGTAAATAAATAGTTTGTTAACTCTAGTTTCACTTTTTCATTCAAACTTCAGAAGTCCCATTGAGACAGGCCAAGGTAGAGTTATTGTTATCCCCAATTAATAGATGTTGAAACTGAGACCCACATAGGTGATGGTCATCCTAAAGGTCACAAAGTAAGTTAATGGTAATGGCATGAGTAAGAATTCTGAATTCCAAGGCTAGGGATCTTCCAGTGTCTTCACCTAGGCTCACTTCTTGTCCTTTGGCTTTTTTTCTTTTAGTTTCCTAAATTAGGCACCGGAGTGGAAATAGCACTTGAGAAATGAAGAGCTGAAAACAAAACTCTCCCTAAGTCCAAACCATGAAACTTCCCAATGAAATGGGAAGTGCTGAGTTCCTTGATACAGAGATCAATGTAGTAGAAGAAAAGTGAATGACAGATATGAAATTAATGGCATTTAAATTTATGCAGTTACAATAGAAAACAATTCCTTTGGAATGCCTTCCTGAGGCTTTGATATGTAACTGTAATTAAAAGAGCTCCTTTAAATCATTTATTATAATTATGTTTTAAATGATCCAGTCCTGAATGTAGCTGGCTTTTTGCTGTTTACTCTAGCTGGTGACATTTGGAATTGACTAGGCATTTGCAATAATTTGACTACTTTTCAGATGTAGAGAACTAAACTACCTCTTGCAACTGAATTGGGAAAGTATTCCAGACCTGTAGAAACCACAATTATTTTTTCTATTTATAAATTTCCAGGGTAATAAGCACCACCAAGACAGGTAAGCAAATTAGGACTTGGACCAAGCACCTACTGAAAACCTCCAGAGTAAAAAATGGGACATTCTGTGGTTGTGAAATTCTACCCTCTGTGGTTTAGGATCTTTGTAAGGAATGTTTGCAAAATTGGCTAAAAAGTTATACCAATGGGAGCACATGGCTTATAATGTAATTGCTAGCCCTTTTCTTCAATGTGTTATCTTTTATCTTTGTTAATACTTTATGACTTATTAAGATAAAGTCTTAGGCGCAGAGAGGTTATGATTTTACTCTAGGACAACACAGCTCACACTGAAAGGACTGCTTAGTGTAATGTTTGACAAGCAATGTCATAGTATGATTCTTGTAAAACTGTATCTCTTACTTGCATGACATAGTCCAGGGAAGTAAAGTGGTCAACTTACCCAAGGTCACACGATGAACAACAAGGACAAAGCTTTAGCAGGCAGAAAATGCTACTGGAGAAAAAATTGATATAGAGGATCAGGAAGAGAATAGGAGAAGTGAATTATAATCTTAACTCCAGTAGCTTTGAGAGCCGTCTTGTGAACATAGTGTTATTTGGTCATTTGCTGTCTATTTCCTTCTCTTCTCTCACATCCAAGTTCTTCCTGTATATTGCCTGTCTCTCTGACAATATTACAACACTTTGGAGAACATAGGCACTGAGTAATATTGTACTGTATACAGAGTTGGCTGCCTAAAGTTGTGGGCTCAGTGCAAAAGGAAAACCAGGAGTATGTGTTCAAAACACCTTATGAATTTCAAGACAGCAATAGCAGAGCTTGGAAACAAGTAGGGGTCCATTCTCACAGCTTCTGTCCATGGAGTGGTTAGCTGTTGCCTTCAAAGATCTGCATCATGGAAATCACATTAACTTGGGATTACTTCTCCTCTCTCCTGGCTCACACCCTATGAACACCCTCACATCTTATTGTTTACCTGCTTCCTGTCCTGGACCAGCAGTCAACCAGTTCTCACCCGTCTGCCAAGGGCCAATGGCCAGCCTCCTCTACTACCTTTAAGCTAGCTATCCCAATACATAAAGACCAATGGATTTTTCAATCCAGCCACTGTCTTGAGGCCATTCTTCACTGTGACTTTATTTTCTCCCAATTTATTAGAGAACATATGTAGGAGCAGGTGTTCCTGCTATTACATGTGCTAAGTCCATCACTTGACTGCACCATTTATGCCAGTGAAGTTGCCTTACAGAAGCACAGCACTGCACAGCTTACACATGCTCTGTATTACACTTTCCTGCACCCTAATTGCAGCTATAGAGCAGAGGTTCCATCTGTATCTTATTAATGAGGCCACTGAAGGTTGAGACCTGAAAGGACCTATACAATTCCCCCATCATAATTGCACTGAGATTTTCAATCAGTGCATATGACTCCCATATCACTGTTTACCCCCAAACTGATCTGTTATTTGTATATACATTCTGCATACCCCAACTAATTCTTTGGAAAATGATTGAGTAATGGATTGACTACTTGATTCTTAGGGCACAGTGTACTTTCTCCTATAATCATGTAAGTCCTTGGAGACTAGAAATGTTAAAATTCATTTCTTGCTGCAAGCCCTATTTATTATGAAGAAGCACAGGTAATTCTCAAGCTCATACATACATCGTTCTGAGTAGACAGGAAACATAAAGAGAAAGAAACTTTAGGACACATACTAGAAATATTCACCCATTAGTTATTGGTTATAGTTTCTTTCATTTTTTTATTGTGGTAGGATGTGTACAACAGAAGACTTATCCTTCTGATCATATACAGTGTGTTACTCGGTGGTGTTGAGTACATGGTATGTTCTACAACTATCAAAATCACTAACTGAAACTCATTGTCCATTAAACCATAATGCCTTTCTCCCTCCCCAGCCCCTGGCTAGTAAAATTCTACTTCTGTCTTTATGAATTGGAGAACTTTAGAAATCTCTTATTAGTGAAATCATATAATGTGTCTTGTGTGACTGCCCACTTCAATTAGCATAGTTTCCCAGGTTCATCCACATTTCAGCTAGTAACAGAATTTCTTTGCTTTTTAAGGCTGAATAGTATTCCAGTGTATGATGTGCCACAGCTTGTCTGTGCACGTGGTGATACACTGTCCTAGTTACTATGGACATCTGGGTTGCTTTCAGCTTGTACTTAGTATGAGTAATGCTGCTATAAATTGGGGTATGCAAATATCCATTACAACTCCAGCTTTCAATTCTTTTGTATAGACTCTGGAATTGGAAGATCACAAGTTAGTTCTATGCTGTTTTTTGTGGGGTTTTTTAATTTTTATTTTCAAACTGATATACAGAGCGGGTACAGTTTCATACGTTAAGCATTGGATACATTTCTTGTACTGTTTGTTACGTCCTCCCTCATTCCCCCTCCCTCTCCCCTTTTCCTTTCCCCCCATGAGTTGTTCAGTAGATTTACACTAAACAATTTTGCAAGTATTGCTTTTGTAATCATTTGTCTTTTTTACCCTGTGTCTCTCGATTTTGGTATTCCCTTTCAGTTTCCTAGTTCTAATACCTGTATACATGGTTTCCAATGTACTCAGATAAGATACAGAGATAGCGCAGGTACAACCACAGGAAGGGGATACAAGAGGATCATCAATAATAGAAGCTACGGTTTCACATCACATGTTGAAAGTAATTACAACAGTGATATAACAGTCGTTTCCATAACATGGAGTTCTCTACATCACTGGCCATAAAAGAAATGCAAATCAAAACAACATTGAGATTCCATCTCACTCCAGTAAGAATGTCCTATATCAAGAAAACTAACAATGACAAATGTTGGAGAGGATGTGGCCAAAAGGGAACCCTACTTCATTGTTGGTGGGAATGTAAACTGGTTCAGCCACTCTGGCAAGCAGTATGGAGATTCCTCAGAAGGCTAAGCATAGAGCTCCCCTGTGACCCAGCAGCCCCACTTTTGGGCATCTACCCAAAAGACCACAAACAAGAACACACTAAAGCCACCAGCACAACAATGTTCATCGCAGCACAATTTGTCATAGCTATAATTTGGAACCAACCCAGATGCCCCTCAGTAGATGAATGGATCAGGAAAATGTGGTACATATACACAATGGAATTTTGTGCCTCTATCAGAAAGAATGACATTGTCCCATTTGTAAGGAAATGGAAAAAATTATACTAAGTGAAGTGAGCCAGACCCAAAGAAACATGGACTCTCTGGTCTCCCTCATAGGGAATAATTAGCACAGGTTTAGGCTAGTCACAGCAGAAGATCACAAGAGCCCAATAGCTATACCCTTATGAACACAAAAGATGATGCTAAATGCTATGCTGTTTTTTTATGGCACCATTGTCCATGTCCACCACCAATGCACAAAGATTCTGCTTTCATCACATTTTTTCCAGCACATATTATTATCTAGTTTTGGTAACCATAATTCTAATACATATGAAATGATTACTTATTGATGAGCATGTTGAATGATCACATTTATTCTATAGATCAGAAAGAAAGTTCAATTCTTGTTCTCGGGAGTACAGTGTCTTATAAGAGAGTCAAGCACTTCAACACTCAAAGGACCCCCATATCCCACCTCCACACCTGCCACCTCTAGGCTTTCTACTGAACTTGATTTACAATGACTTCACCACTCTAATCAAAACTCTCCATTCCCACCACTTGGCTTGAATTGGGAAGGAAACTTTCCATTGCCATCTTGGCCCTGACCCAACCTTCATATGGAGTTGGATCTTTCCTAATTGTCCTCTAGGCATGATCCCTTGTTGGTTGATGTGGACACAGGTGCTCGAGAACCCATGGTGCTGGAGCTAGCAGCTGTGGTTGTAAGTTTCCAGTTGGTTATTACATGAGAGTCATCTAATAAGACAAGAGTTTGAGCCACTCTGAATGAGGTGTGTGAAAGGCTTGTGTGAAAGGTTAGGTGAATTAACATGGGCCACTGCTTAAAGGGACCTCTTCCCTGTCTACTTCAGCCCTAGGACTGACTTGTCCCCAGTAAGTACTCAGTTTGAGATGGAGTCAGAGTCTGGTGATGCTGCCTCAGTTATGAAACAGTGCAGTGCTTAACACCAGGACAGTGATTTCTGTCAAACACCAGCTCACATCCTGATTTCCCAGCTCCTAGTAAGATTCACTTATCCTGATATGCTTCCATTTTGAAAGGAAAGAATAATTGCGATGTCTTTTCCCTAAGATTCTTATGAAAGACATATAACATAATAACAGATGTTAGTACTCTTGCTCTCTTTCTTAAGTCATAAGGTATGGAGAAGGTAAAAAGAATAAAAGCAGTAAGTAAACCAAGTGTCCCTTGCCTGGCAGCATGCCAGCTATCTTCTGTCTTCTTGTGACTCACTGATCTAGGGCTTCCCAAGACCAGATGTGCAGAGAAAATCTATCTCTATGTTGCTCAGATGCTCATTCAGCCTCCACACTCTCCACACTTTCCTGAAAACCTGTGGGAAAGGTCTTGATTCTCCATTCTCAGTGCAGAGAGAATAGGGAAGTGCAGCCAGGCCAGGCTGCTAGAAGTACATCACCTGCAACAGGGCCCAGGCATGCCATCCTGCAGATGTGGGGACACCAGGTGCCCCCAGAGAACAGCTCCATGGATGGCAGAGGACTACACACAGCTTGCATACTAGAGATGGGATCTGATCTAGAATCCTCTGTATCCAAGCAGCATTTGATACAGGAACCAGTGGCACACAAACCAGATTTTCTTAAGGCCACATTTAAATAGCAACCTGATTTTTGGTGATATTGAAGCTTAACCATCCTTTAAATCAGGCCTCTATCAGTAAACAAAATTGGGACATGCCATATTGGCTACATCATTATTGCCTCTTGAAGATAACTTTCTGCAATAAGAGTAGTATTACTTTCCTCCAAATTGCTCTAACTATAAATAATTGCCACAAAAAGATAAATAACAGGCTAATAATAATATTGGCAGAGCACATAATTTGTTTACCGTAATGTTTTGTATGTGTCATCTCATGTTAGAACCCCCTTCACAATTAGAGGGTGACATTATGAGTGCATTTTACAGACATGGAAGTTGAAGTGTGAAGACAGGAGGGATGTTTTAGTTTTTTCCTTCAGATAGAAAATGAAACTTCTTGATTGCTTTTGGCCAGAAAGAAACATATTCTAGAGCATCATTTTGTGTAGCAAAGCAAAGTTCCTACCACCTTCTCCCACCTCATCCTCTAATCACAATGTCTCAGGAATGTCCTTGGGAAAATTATTCCTTGAGAGGAAACTAAATTAAGATGGAAGGCTTTGATTTTAACAAGGAAAAAACAAGCTTGTATTTCTATTTTGATACAATCTGTATCTCACAGCAGCTTCAAGCTTAGACAACATCTTATAGAGTAGTACATGAACAATAAATAGTAGAGAAGCTCACCCTCACTTCTACTTTGCCTTCTACCCTCACCCACCATCTCCAACCTCAACTTCGAAATAAGACTTGACTGGCCATTGCTTATCTGTATATCTGAGATTTTCTGAGCCTAGATGCTGGTCAGAGTTTAACAGAAGCATTAAATGGGATTACTTTTTTTATTCCAACAACTCTCTATAATAGAGGAGAGAAGGGTGAGAAAAGGAGGGAGGAAAGAGGAGGAAGAGAAGAAGGTAAAGGAGAAAGGGGGAGAGGGAGAGATAGGAAGGGAAGAGATTCTCTGAAAATGCACAAGAAGATTTATCTCTCTATCAATTATGAAATCCTGCAGTCATTTAGGGAACATTCCCAATGATGCACACAGAATCCCATTCATCACGATCACAGTGCCATCCCCGCCTGGCCTACCTGTGATTGCAACAGATTACAGATGTGCCATCTAATAGCCAGGTAATAAGATGTGAAGGAACAGGTGACGCACAGGCTGTCTTAGCCTAATGCATGCCATCATTTAGCAGCTCTCGCGCCCCCCCCCAACCCCCCCACTGCTATTCCTGTGGGTGTCCACGTAGTTGTGTAAACAGCTGCTGAGGCTTAAGCCATCAATTATGGTTAGGAAACTTCTCCATGGAGCAGTTAGGCTTGCCTGACATTTTTTGCAAATAGCAGTGTGCATGTGTTGGCTTGAACTTCCTGTCCGTAGCTTCATTGGGAGTTGAGATGTGAGCATTTGGGAATAATGAAAGCCTGAACATCTTCCCTGCTGGGATAGCATGTTGAATCACGGTGTGGTTCCCTCTGGCTAAGACTATTGCCCTGGTCTCTAACTTACTGGTCTTCCTGGCTTCATGTTGGTTTTTTCCATCATTTAAACCTATGGCTTCCTTAGAGTTCTCAGAAATTAATAATCAATTGTCCATGTCATTCTTTAAAACATGTGAAGCGCTCCATTGGACAAGATCCATTACTGATTATTTCTTTATGCATCCAGCTTTATAGCCCTTGTGTTCTGTATCCCTAGAGAGATCACAATGAGACAGAAATCCAATTACATTAGGGGAAGTGTCAGGTAGAGACTGGCTTGCCTGGGTTCCAATTCCAGCTGCCACTTACTTAGTTATCGTTAAGTAGCTGTACAAAGGCATTTCATTTCAGCCCATCAGTTTATGATGACAATGCATCTTGATCAATATCACCTTCCTTCATCTTCTTTAAAGCTGAGTCATCTCAAGAAATTTGCTTAACTTCTCTGAAGCTCAACCAAATAAGGATAATAATAAAAATTAAATGGGGGTCATTATGAAGATTAAATAAACTCATATATAAACTCTTGAGTATGTTAAGTGCTTAAAATAGTGACAGGATTATGGCAAAATCTCAATAGTCACTGGGATTCACTCTTTAAAATAAGGCCCACAATTTCTTCCCCTTTTATTGAATACCTTTCATGGCATGCACCTGGCACTATCTGTAGCTACATTATCATTTGCATCATACAGATAGGAATAAGGTGCTTCCTGCCTCCTGTGGACCTTTTCTGAGGACTTCCTCTGTCCCTTCCTTCTTTCCCTTTTGTCCCTTCCTTCCTTGCTTCTTCCTGCTCATCTTGATTGGCAACACTCTTGCTTAGAGTATCACAATAGGAATGGAAACAAGATGGATGTTGAAATGATGTTCTACATTTTAAATCAAGAATAAAGTGCCAGCCAGTCACTGGTGCCTCAAGTTTGCAATTCTAGCTACTCAGGAGGCTGGGATCTGATGATCACAATTTGAAGCCAGCTTTGGTAGGAAAATCTGGGAGATTTTTTATCTCCAGTCAACCCCCAAAAAGATAGAGGTGTGGCTCAAGTGGTAGAATATCAACCTTGAGGGAAAGAGCTCAGGGACAGCACCACGGCCCTGATTCAAGCTGCAGTTCCAGTACATGCACAGATATACACACAGACAAACAGACAGACAGACACAGAGAGCAAGACAGAGAGAGAAAAAGAGAATAAACCACAAGTAGTACTTTCCCTGGTTTGTTCATATATCAATAGCAAACTTGCTTACCCTGTTTCTAATGCATATCTACAAATGTTCTCCTAGGCTTCCTGTACAAGCTTGCATTTAGACAGGTTTGGAACAGAAAAACAGACAGAGAAGGAGACAAAACAAAAGTTGGCATTGAAAGTTATTCTGTTTTTTTTCCCCAAAAAATGAAATGCTATTGGCGCAAATAAAATGAAGCCACAGTGGACTTTTTTTTACTTCACTCACCTGCCATTTTAACTAACTCTTACAAGCTAGAAAAATCGGTAAGGGCCCATCAAGAGTCTTCTTAGCTGAACTCTGAGGGCAGGAGTAGAAGAAAGGCCAGCTGGGTCTGTCCCCCCATGCATACTGCAGCCACAACCAGCTAATTGAGGGCACTGCATGTAGGAACAAAAGGCAAGATAAGAAAAGCAAGAGCCAAGGACTTGGGGACAAAAGCAGCTGTTTTTCTGAGAAGACCTGCTTCATTCCTGCCTTTTCTTCCATAGATGCAGAGTCCACTAAGTGTGTGAGGAAAGCTTTGCACTAATGGCCCAGCCTGGCAGAGGGCTATACCTGACAAACCCACAGTCTCAGATAGCCACAGATGCAGGCAAGCCTAGATATAAATAATGTATGACTGAGGAACAAATGTCATTGCAAACATAGGAAAGAATTGTCAGGACAAACAGGCATATTATTGCAACTAAAGATGCATAGAACAATTGCTTTACTTGTGCTTTCTCAAAGCCAGATGGTTTTGAAGTGAAGCTAATAAAAAAAGAAAGAAAGGAAGGAAGTTGTTAAAGAAGTTGAACATCATTCCCTCACTGGCAAGCTGCAGAGTCCATGTTAGCTGAAGAATGTGAAGATGTTGATTTGAATGTGGGGAACCAAAGAACTGAGAATGGACTGAGAGTGCCATATATATTATTAGGATTAAGGAAAAGTTTGGGTGGGGGTTGCCAGTCCTGGTGCTTGAACTCAGGGCCTGAGCACTGTCCTTGTTTTCTTTTTGCTCAAGGCTAGCACTCTACTACTTGAGCCACAGCACCACTTCTGGCTTTTTCTGTTTATGTGGTGCTGAGGCATTGAACCCAGGGCTTCATTCATGCTAGACAAGCACTCTACTACTAATCCATATTCCCAGCAGAATGAAGGAAATGTTTTGTTGTTGTTGTTGTTGTTTTTATCCAGGAGGTCCTGAGAGGCTATAGTGAAGGTGTTGGAAGTGAGAAAAATATGGTCGCAAGATGGCAGTTTGTATTGCTCCAACACCATTGTCTTTTTGAGACTTTGAACAGGGATCCTCTCAGTTGGAGAACTATATAGGTTGAGAAGGATGAGGGTTTCTTGGTCCGCAAACCCAAAGTTACTCCTGCTTAAAGGTGCTTTTAACCCATTATTTTGCTTCATACATCCTTGTCGCTGCCCATCCTCCTTCTCCTCCTCTATTGCTGTCTCTATCTCTGTTTCTCTTTCTCTCTAGGTCTTTCTGTCTCCTATCTCTGTCTCTCTCTCTGTCTCTCTCTCTGTCTCTCTCTCTGTCTCTCTCTCTCTCTCTCTCTCTCTCTCTCTCTCTCTCTCTCTCTCTCTCTCTCTCTCTGTGTGTCTGTCTCTTCACCTTCCTGCTCTTTTTGGGAGATGTCAATACTGAGTATTGAACACTGGATCTGTGCTAGGCAAACACTCTACCACTTGATCCTTACCCAAAATCATTCTTGTTTGTTTTCATGATCCTGGCTGGACCCTAATCTTAGTCTCCTGAACATCTGGGATTACAGATGTGAACCACCATGCCTTGCCTTAGAGGTCTCTTTCTTGCTCAACAGTCATACATGAGTATAGATGGGAAATGTGGATATTAAGCAGCAGTACAAGGATGCTATTCATTATATCTATCACATTAATTGTGAGATGGTGCATGCACACTGGGATCACTTCTCCGGTTATTCAACAAGAGGTAAAGTAGGTGCCACACTTGCACTCCTATCTGATTCATGGGTAGTTGCTTCTGAAAATACAAGAAATTTGAGAGGCCTAAAGTTTGTGTCATGAGGACAGCACTTTGTTGGTTGCATAAGCTTTCTGAAGATATCAGAAGGAGGTGGAATCACATATAATTTGTTATAATAACATGTATATATGTATGAACCATATACAAATCATATAGAAGTATTTGCTACTCTTGGGTCACGGAGTAGGCCAGGTTTCCCTCTGCCTCTTCGGAGTTCATCTTCCTTTCCAAGGCTGCAACTTGGCCAACTATTATGAAGCTGGAACATATAAACAAGGATCCCAGACCTCCGTATTCATGTGCTGTTATCCCTGTAGCACTTGAGCCATGTTCCACTTCCAGCTATGTGCTGGCTAATTGGAGATAAGAGTTTCTTGCATTTGTTTGCATAGGCTAGCTCCAAACCATGATTTTCAGATCTCAGCTTTCTGAGTAGCTAGAATTTTAGCATGAGCCACCAGTGCCTAAATAGGTTAACAGATTCTTAATTATCCAACCCACCTTTTGTTCTGAATCCCAGTGTTGTTGGTAATCTAGGTAGTCTACTTCTCTGTCCTGGAAAGAAAAAGTGAATGTCCAAAGATGTAGGGTATGTTCTTTGCCATTTCCCTGTCTTCAGTGAAAATAGGCTGTGTTTGTATTACCACAAGCCACAGCAGACATGGAGGCATTTCTCAGAGAAGCTGGATGGGAAGAGAGACTAGCTGCAGATCAGAAGTACAGAGATGCAAGAGGGCTGGGTAGGTGAAAAGTAGACTAAAATTGATAATGTCAATGTGAACAGACAGGCTAATGAAGATTTGTGATTTGCAGATGCCTGTCTATCTCTCACTTTCCCTCCCTTCAACGGAGATGATGTGTGCTAATCAAAAATCCCTTCTGCCTGGCCTAGGACCAGGGCAAGCAGTATAAGAATGATTCTTTCAGGTATAGCAGGGAGTGTTTCCAACTTTGACCAAATAATAAACTTGCAATGGTCAAAAGAAATTGAGAAATGTCTGAAAGAATAGAGAACATAGGAAAATTGGAAAGTGAGAGGAAAGAAAATACCTCATATTTATGGACCATGGGATAGGCATTGTTATCTTGTTTATGCCTCAATATACTCCTGTTAGGTGATATTGACATCCCTAGTTTATATGCAAAGAATTGGGCCTAGAGATTCCCAATTCTTAGGTCCATGTGACTCCAAATCTCCTCCTGATGCTTCTATTGTGTCTCATTTGGGGATGAAGACAAACCTCAGAAACTTCTCCCTATTCCTGCTTCAGGCAGTGTGGGACACCAAAGGCAGTCAGACCTCATTCAATTCCCATCATGATGGCTCCCTTTCCCCACTGCTCCTTGCCTCTGTCATCTTGCCCATCCCAAGTTCTCAGAGCAATGATGCTCTATCTGTATGATGGCACCTGCTTGCTTGGAGCAGGCACTGAATAGAGCTGGGCTCAAGAGTGTGTTTGCCAAGGAAGGGATGGAGGTCATGAGAGTCTACCAATATGCTCAGGAAACAGTCATTCCTCTGCCTCTTTTAGTTTTAGTGCTTTCCTTCTCAATGTGGTCAGTCAGCTGAGGTGCACCAGTCTCCTCAATGGTGAATTACTCGACAATTGTGACGTAAACTTGAGGAACCATTAGGGGTTTAGAGCCAAAGCAAACATCAGAAAAGCCAGACAATACCAACCCTATAAACCTGTTAGAGATGGGAAGGGCAATGACACTCACGTGAAAAATTTCCAAGTTCACATGGAGTGGTAACACCTCTGATGTCATAATTCTTTTATGCTGCTAGCATGTAATAAATAGTCATCAAGAGAGGAAGGGAGAAGAATGCAGTCATAATTTTCAATATGTATTCTGTTAAATTATAAAAATTGAGGGGCTGGGTGGGTTTGGGAAGGATGGGGGGGAATGATGAAAGGGGTGATATTATCAAGATGCATTGTTACTCATAAACTGACATGTTGAGTGGTCACCCCTTTGTGCAGCTACTTAAAGATAGTAAAAGTACAATTTAGAAAAGAAAGAAAATATCCTTTAAGAAATATTTATTTGATATATTATTTTATTTTAGATTGTTTTGCTATTAGAAATCAATTTTTGGAGGTATTAGATCCAAAGTTGTTCCTTATAACATCTTAATATCTTAAATGGTTTCTTTATATAGTTATATATGGTAACTAAAATCATAATTTGAAGAATAAATATTTGTTTACCAAATTGTGCTTGAATCTTTTGAGAGATAGTCTATGTAACTGAGGCTGGCTTCCTTAATGTGGAAATCCTCCTGCCTTGGCCTCCTGAAAGCTAGATTCTGTGATTATAGGTGTGTGTCACTACACCTGGGACTAATTGTGCTTTCTCAATTTGCTTTAACCTCAGAGAAGCCTAGTATTTGTCACCCATTATCCTGTTGAACTTGTTAAAAGGTCACCTCTGAACTTGAGGAAAGTTTCATGCTGGCCTTGGACATCTTCCTCTAGCTTCTGGCTTCTCTTTCAAACCCACAGTCACACAGACCCTGCTTCAGTTTACCCCCAGAGGGAGCCAGGAAATTATCAGCCATTGCTGGGCTCTGTGAATATCAGACATTTTTTAAATGGAGAACAGGGAATCATTTTCCATGTTGTGGTTATTTGTGGCATTTCATCAGCCAATAATGTAAATTAAATTAATTAGAAAGCATTGTACATTTCTAATCCCCACACTGGATCCACTCAGTGGCCATGGAAATTTTGAATAATGGGTAATAGTTGTCTCTAATTTCTCAACATATGCTTTTTCACTTACACAGCTGTGAAAAAAATTATATTTATATTTTTGTTGATGCATAATTTCCAGCCCGAAAACAGAATTCATATTAGCATTAAACTGCCAACAGGTGTCTTTTCTTTTTCTGGTGAGCTGGAATAATCCCCTCTTTGGCAGAAAGTCGGTACTTTTTTCACAGTCACTTTTACATCCTTAAGGGCGCCTATAAATGATTTTCTACTTGATGAGACACATCCTCTCCAGGCTTCATTATTTTTGCCCTGGTGTTATCTGATTGAATATTTCAATCACAGAACATGTGGGAGAATTTGGCGTCAAGACTGCATATACCTATGACTGAGGGAGGATGTTGATAACATTTTGAAGGTTATTTTTGCTGAGAAATATACTTGACTTCAAAAGACCCAACCATATTGAAAGCCCGATTCCTTTTAACTATTAATTAGAACATTCTCTTAGATGCAAAATAATCAAGCCAAACACAACTGATTCCTGTATCCTACTCCAGAAGACCTAAAGAGAAAAAACCATTCCCACCAGACCTTGTCCATGCCTTCAAAACTGATTTTATTTCTAGTCTACAAAACAATTCTCTGGAACTCCAACAGAGTTTAAAGACTTGAAGGAAAGTGAAATGAAAGTTTAGTAGTTGTCCTGAAATTGAATCTTTCTTGCTCATGTTTCTTTCCCAATTCGAATTATAGCATCTATCTTTATACATTCTCTCTCTCTTCTCTCTTCTCTCCTCTCTCTCTCTCTCTCTCTTTCTCCCAGCCTAGGCACACCATCCTCAACCATTCCTGAGTGCCTCTAGTTGCTCTCATTTCTTTCCATATTTTTGTATCTCTTCATTCCCAATCTGAGCACTTCTAGAGCATTTTTACCACTTCTAGATAAGGGCATGTATAATGTGTCCCTTCAAATATATACACAAAGCATCTCATGATCTGGTTTGTGCCTTATAACCTCCCCTTAAATCTGTACTGAGCCAGCTGGGATTCCTGAGATTCCATTCAGCCTTCAAAGATTCAGCCTGTACTTCCAGCTCTGTTCAGTTGCCCCTATGCTAATTCCTTACAGTCTTCTTTAAGACTTAGCAATGAGGGTCTTTTTTTCCAGGCAAGTATTTCCTTGCTTTATCATCAACACAATTACCACCCAGGCCCCCTCTCACTCATATTATAGGCAGAATGATTGGCTTCTCTGGAGCTCCACATCATCTTTCTAACTAAAATATATCAAAGTAGAGAAGAACTTGGTTTTGAGAGAGATTCCCTGGTTTACATTTCAGCTCTGTCATTTACTAGCTCTATAATAATAAGTTAATTAACCTCTCTGTGCCTTGATTTTCCCACTTTGAAGGGAAAAAATAATTGTGCTTACTAGATAAAATGTTTAGAGAATACCATGAGACAATATAATGGTAATTACTTAAGAAGAGCTGGCAGGTAAGTAGTAAGCATGTGACTAATGTTTGACATGTTTCTTTGTCAGTATGACTTCATTGTACAAATTTAGATTCACCTTTCCTCCCTACACTGAGAATCTGTTTAGGGCTGGAATATGGTTCTATCATCTTGTATTTCGAGTGCCTAGTATAGAGTATGAAATAGAGCAGGTGCTCAGGAATAGGTATAAGTGGGATGAATGAATAAATGAAATAAAAAAGACAACTAAGAAGCTCAGCAAGCAGAGACATTTCCTCCTTTACTTGTGTTGTGTAGTTTATGCTTCTCTGATATTTCTTTCTACCCTTTTTTGAACTAAACCATTACTCCTTTCATCACACAATCACTAGCTTAAATGTGGGATGAATGTATGCTACAACTTGGTGCGAGGGTTTGAATCCACAATCCACACTCAGGTGGCTTGACTCATTCTAAACATTATGTCCCTTTGCCATTGCCAAAATGCATATCCATTGATCAGATTTCTAGTATTCATCACATGCAGCCACCAGATGGATCTGAATAGCTTCTCTAACAACCAATTTGTATTTGGACTCTGCTTACAAAATGCCTTCCCATTAGAGCTCCTATTTGCCTTCCAAGCACTCCATCATCTTTCAGGCTGTTCTGGAGTCCATACCTTTAATTTTGGAAGTGATGGATCAATGTGGTATGACTGAGGTTTGTGAAGTTAAAACAAAAAAAAATGTATTTGATTAACATGTCAAAACTTGCTCATTTATGTTGACTTGTACCACCGTGTCACAAAATTTGTCAGTATCTTCATTTGTAGAGCATCTCCAAGGTATTGTTTCAAGCCTCATTTTTTTTTTTTTTTGCTGCCTTGCTTCTAAGGCTTCATCCTTGGGTTATATTGCCTCATGGGCATGGCTCTTGAGCCAAGATCTTCTTGTTAAGGCTGTTATACTTATTTGAGGCTCATGTTAGTTTTCATGGACTTAAATGAAGAGTAAGTAATACATTCATAGAGGAAATTGGGTTAGCATGTGATTACCATCATGGCTGATGCAGACGGGTGTTCCAATGATGGGAACATTTGCCTGTATCATGATGAAATGCAGATTAGAGGCCCTGGAGCCAACCCAAGGAAATCTGCCCAGAACGGTTTCATCTCTGTCAGCTTTAATCTGATAGAAAGACAGTGTGCTTCAGTGCAGTGAGAAAAATGCAAGTGCCTGATGGAGCCAAGTGGCACTCTTGTTTCCACTGAGATGCTACTAGCATACAAACTTTTCACTGTGGTGTAGTAGAAAGTATACTGGATTCTAAATAACAAGACCTGAGTTCATATATCCTTTCAGTCCCTAACTTATGTTGTGAAGCCTCTTAGAATCTCAGATTTTATACAATAAAGGACTCTCAGATTTTGTACAATAAAGGAACTAATTTAGATTTTGAATCTGTACAATAAATGAACTAAGTTACACTGATGGTTTTAAATAGGTCTTCTCCTTCCACAATACAAATGAAAAATGAAATTCTCACTCTCCTATGAGTAGCCCCAGGATTGTGCGAAATTCCTCTGTCGTGGTTATATCTCAGTTCCTTCCTTCTGTTCAAAGGAGCATATTGGAAATCATATGTGTGAGACTGGCTGCTTAAGATAACCTTCAGTTCTATTCTGTCTAACATATTTGAAATAAATATAATAATTGGAGATAAAGGTCTTATGGACTATTGTGCCTAAGATGACTTTGAACTTATCCTCAGATCTCAGCTTCCTGAGTAGCTAGGATAATGACCATAAGCCACTAGTACTCAGCTATTTTTAGTAATTTTTTTAAATGATCTGGTATATAATTTCCAAAAAGTATGTCATAAAGCCCAACTTGAAGCTGGGCACTGGTGGCTCACACCTATAATCCTAGCTACTCAGGAGACTGGGGTCTGAGAATTGCAATTCAAAGTCATCCCAGGCAGGAAAGACCGTGAGACTCTGATCTCCAATTAACCACCAGAAAACTGGAAGTGTCACCATGGCTCAAGTGGTAGAGCACTAGGCTTGTGCTGAAGAGCTCAGGGACAGCACCAAGACCCAGAGTTCAAGCCCCACACTGACAATAAATACATACATACATACATTCATACATAAACAAACAAGCTAATCATCTGTAGTCTAACAACCTGTTCATTGCCTTCTAATGCTATAATTTCATCTCTTTCAGTAAAGCAAGGTACAGCTAAACAAGAGCCCAAGGAATTAAATCAAGTTAGTTTTCATTTAAAATAAAAGAACAAAGAGTATGGCTTTCAAGGTAGATCTTATTTTGGTAGGTAGTATCATTTCCCCTTGGAAAGTTACATATGGCAAAATTTTAAAAAACTGATTTTCTTCTTTTTAAAATATATTTTATTATTATTGTAAAGATAATGTACAGAGGGGCTGGGGATATGGCCTAGTGGCAAGAGTGCCTGCCTCATATACATGAGGCCCTGGGTTTGATTCCCCAGCACCACATATACAGAAAATGGCCAGAAGTGGCGTTGTGGCTCAAGTGGCAGAGTGCTAGCCTTGAGCAAAAAGAAGCTAGAGACAGTGCTCAGGCCATGAGTCCAAGCCCCAGTACTGGCCAAAAAAAAAAAAAAGATAATGTACAGAGGGATTACAATTACAAAAGCCAGGTGATGAGTGCATTTCTTTTTAGACCATGTCACCTCTTCCTTCTCTCTCTCCCAGTTTTTCCCTTCTACCCCTACCTACAAGTTGTATAGTTCATTTTTTCATATAGTGTCCAGTGAATATCACTTTTGCATTGTTCACCAATTGTGGTGGACCATTTCTGTGGTCCCTCTTACTGTCCCAAAGACAAATACAGTAACAAGACAAAAGTAAAAGACAAGAAAAGCAGCAGCAACAACAACCCTAAAATCTCTTGACAAACTGATTCTTATGCTGACATGCTAAGTAGAGCTGTGTTTCTAAGAAGAAATAATAGCACTGTCACTTGAAAATAAGTTTGACTATTTCAAAAGTGTGTGTGTGCATATACATATTTATATATAGTACTTGACTAAAAGCAGTAGATCATGTTTTGAAATGTCTGAGTACAAAGAAATATAAACTCTATGGTCTCTCTTATTGGTAATAATTAATATGTCTAGGATAGTCCTAGCAGATGATAGTAATAGCTCAACAGCTATATACGTATGATCACATAAGATGACACTAAGAGAAGTGATTTTCAAAATATGGAAACAAGTGGTTTATCATTGATGTTGTTATTTTCAACATACAAGGTAAAATTATTTCTTTTTTCTTCTGTTTATTTTCCCTATGATTTAGCCCCTGTTGTCACTGTATTTGATTCTGGTACCCTGGGTATTTTATATGTGTCTGTCTGAATTAGGGAAGGAAAGGAGAACATTAAAACAGCGAGAAAAGGGTAAAAGGCAAACAAATGCAACAGCAATACTTTCAAGATAATATGTTGTAAATTAATTGTCCAACTTGAGGGGGAGGTGATTGGAGAGTAGGGAGGGTGGGAGAAAAATGAAGGAGGAGGTAACAAGTTGAAGAAGAAATGTACTAAGTACTTAACATATGTAACTGTAACCCCTCTGTACCTCACCTTGACAACAAAAATTTAAAAAAAATAAAATTCCAGGTAACATAAGAAAGACATTAAAAGCTACCAAAGGACTAATGAAGTATACAGTGAAATTTAAATATAAAAGTAAACTGTGTAGAATTTTTTTTTCCTACAGAATGGTAATCTGAATAACCTGAAATGCTGTATGTTATCACACCCTTGGATTAAAATAGTTATAAATGCAAAGCTGAGTTCACAAGAAATAGAGGGAGAATATAAATTCTAAAACAAAGAATGAGAAAAAAACTAACAAGTTGGAATAATGACAGTAAGTCTGCAGACTGAAAAAAAATGTCCAGGTCTGATGAGTAGGGAAGAAAGTTATAAGTTTACTGTGAACAAAGAGACTAGTCTTTAGGCTTTCTCTCACTGAAAGTGAGGAAACCTTGATAAACCTTAACTTTATAAAATGGAATCTATTAAGCTAACCTGACCTGTCATCATAGAGAGGCAACATTGAAGTTTGTATATCTTATTCAAGTTATAGATGGTGAAATATTCTCATTAAGAATTATGAATTTTGCTTTTTATCCTTTGTCTCTCAATTTTGGTATTCCCTTTCCCTTCCCTAGTTCTAATACACATATGTACAGTATCCAGGGGACTAAGATCAAATACAGTGATAGCAGGGAGACAAACCATTCCAAAAGCAATATTTACAAAACCATTTGGTGTAAACCAACTGTACAACTCATGAGGGTAGGGGGAAAAGTGGAGGGAGGGGTGGGGAAAAATGAGGGAGGAGGTAACAAGTTGAACAAGAAATGTACTCACTGCCTTACATATGAAACTGTAACCCCTCTGTACTTCACTTTGACAATAAAGGGAAAAAAGGATTAAGAATTGTGAAACTGGATTGGAAAATTAAGTGTATTAAGTCAAACTATAAAGTTGTTGACTAAGGCCAACATTGAAGTGGGGTTACCTGGCAGATGTGTGAGGAAATCTCAGGAGGTACATTCCCACAAGCCAGGATGGAGAAAATTCTGCCTAATCAGAAAATGTAAACAGGATCATGGTCCAGGTTGGGCAGAGCAGAAAGTAAAACCTTATTCAAAAAGGGCTGGGAGCATTGCTCATGTTATAGTTCTACCCAACAAGCATGAAGCCCTTAGTTCAAATTCCAGTTCCTCAAAAAATAAAAATAAAGTGAGAGCAAGGAAGAAAGAAAAGAAGATAAAAGGAAGGAAGGAAGGAAAAGAGAAACAGTAGCAAGAAAAACAAAATAAAATAAAGAAAACTTAATTCATAGAATAGACAAATGATGGGTGCATGCTTTTATAAAGCAGAACATGTAAATATAAACTGTGAAAAACAAATATATACATAATTATCATATGTATACAGATAGAGAGCAGTTAAATGTATTAAATTTATTTTTTAATCTATGTTTGTCTAATGACACTGAAAGATTGATAGGTTTTTTTTTTCTAATAGCTCAATATTTGTAAGCCAAATACGATATAAAACAAACTTTCTGTGCCTACCAGAATCTGAAACAGGACCAGAAAACAAGAAACTTAACTATTAGAATGAAAGTGTAGTTTGTATAGCTCTTCGAACATGCATTTATTCAATAGATTCATTGATTACAGCATGAGCCAAACATTATATAAAGGACCGTGGATGACAGAGAGGTCTCAGGTACCAACCTGCACTTCTAGTTTAATATGGTTTCCACAATGCCCTGCCTAAAGCATAGCTTTTCCTTCTGCAAATCATCCACATCTTTGGTCATAGAGCATACAGTCACATATATTACTCTTAGAAAGGTTTAATGTATAAAGCGATGAGAAGGGAAATGGTTCAACAATTGGATCAATCAATTCTGTCTTAGAATTCATTAGGAAGGCCATGCTAAGTCAAATTACATTTATCACTTGGTTCTTTCCTCATTCAAATAATGGCTTTGATCAAGTCAGAACTAATTCCCAGTCCTTTATCTCATCTCTAGAAGTTTTAGATAATGTTGTGGTTAAAAAAAAATAAAATGATGAAAATGAAATTTCCCAGAAAATTAAGGCATTTTCAGTCACACAAGTTGGAAAATAGTAAGTTCAATACGCTAATAGATCTATTGGAATCATTTGCATAATACAATCGGAGACAATTAGAATCATCGTACTTTTCAAATTCAGCTTCCTTTGTCAGATTCATGCAAAACTACATATTGATCAACATAGAAATGAGTTTGCATTGGTTTATTGAGTTGGTTCTTTCACCACAGTAAATCCTCACAAACTAGTATTTTATCTGACTTTTCCATAACACCAAATAAATAATAAATAATGTGTTGACTTTTGCTGGATTAGAAAGGCAAACCTGGAGTTGGCTGTGTCTCTCTGCTAGCTAGAATGGCTTTTTGTTTGAGGATCATAGTTAAAATCACATAGCTCAAGATTAGGATAAATCATTACTAAAATTGTGTTATATTATGGACTCTACCTAGTTTTGTATTACAAAAACTAAGGAAAGACTTTCAGAGGTCAACAAGTCAAACTGGAGATTGATAGAAAGAAACTGGGGAGTTACTGGTCCTGTGCTCTAGCGTAGGAATTAAGGTCCAGTCTTCACAAATCGTCTCATTTCTTGGGAGAAGCCAGAAATCTGGATGGTTCAATTCATCTGATTTTCAACACTAATTAAAAAGTTTTATTAACTACTTTCCATGTGCAAGAACTGCTCTGAGTTCTAACAATACAGATTCTACTAAAACATGGTCTATGTCCATAGGGAACTCAGACTGTTCCAAATTAAGATGCACAATGAAGAAAGTAAAATCATTCTCAAGTTGCTAATGTAGAGGCAGATGAATTAGAGGCAAATATGAGAATTTGAATGAATTTTCCTACTTAGGAGAAGGGTAGAAATGGCACCCAAGAAGAGTAATACCCTTAGAAGCTGTCCACAATATATAAGAGGATGCAAGATATTCATTGTCCTAGCACATGAAGCGAAGTTGAAGAAAGGGAGAGGCTGGGAATTAAACCAAAGTGAGAGATAGCAGAGATCATGCTAGAGATGAATGAAAGAGTTTGCTCAACATCCTGGAAAGAGAGAGACTCATGCAATGATTGTACAAAGGAAATGGGTTTACTTTTTGTATTAAAATTATTTTTGGTAAAAAGTATTAAGGAATTCTAATAATGCTAATTAAGATCAAGAGATTAAGTTGGAGCCAAAGGGCTAGCGACATAGCATAGTGGTAGAATACTTACCTAGCATATACAAGACCCTGGGTTCCATCACTAACTCTGACAAAACAAAGAAGCCCTCGAAAGCAGAAAACCAAGAGATGAGAAAGAAAGATCTGAATTCCAGTACTGGCTCTGGGACAGTGAAGGAGCTAGATTTAAATAACCAGTGATACTTGAAGAGTAACACAGAGGAAAAAGTCAGATGAAGCAGAAAAGTTAGATAAGAAGGAATGGAACCACAAGTGCAAGATGAATAGGCAAAGGGTGAACAAAAGACAATGTGATTTACCTGCCCTCTTTGGTGCTTATTTCAGATCGCACTTTCCATGAAATAATATTTCTCTATTTTGATTTACCCACTCATTGTCTCAACACTCTTCCCAGAGACTCAAGACTGGGCAGCAGAGTTACAGGTATCCAAGTCATTTGCAAAAATGGGTACTCCACTCAGTGGTGTGTCTATCTTACATGAAGGCCTGTAAATACAAGGCTAGAGACAAAGTCAGTTTCTATTTAAGTGACTTAGGACAAATCCCTAAGTTTCTAAACTGTTTAATTGTGAAGTAAGGATATAGATATTCTCATGAATTCTCTAGAAATATTAACAAATTACCATCAAATGAATTGCTATTAAAAAACATAGTACTATAGACTAGTCATACTTATGCTACTCATATTTGTTCAGTCACTTTTATCTCCTTTTGCCCAACCAAAAATTATTACAAGTTTACTGTGTGATAAGTACATTAAGAAACACTAGAATACGTAAGCTGGTTAGAAACAAGTATGAATAAACAAGCAAATGTAAAATAGCTTAGTAGACAGCACAGAAAGTGTGATTTCAAAGAAAAGAAAAATTCAGAAAGAGAATAAAGGACTAATGTGCTTATCTTGGCTAAAGAAGCCATTTTTTATTGAATCTTAAAAAGTGCTTAAGTTAGTATGTCAAAAAGAACAGGAAGGTAACGTATTTAAAACAAAGAGACCTGTTTTGTCTCTGCAGTCCCAGGCACCAAGGATGTGAGAAGCTTGACCAGTGACCTGCCTGTATGTAAACTAATTGAGAAGGGATCCCAAGGATGTTAGAGGAGCTTGTACCAGATAAAAGTAGAAATCTAAAGACCCTTGGATTTAATATTAAGGAGATGGAGTCTTTCTTGTGGTCTGTGAAGGAACTCTGGAGATATTTGTGTGACATCCTGAAATTTGCATTTTTAAAATAATCAGTCTGGTTGCTCTGTGGATAATACAGTGGAAAGAAAGGATACAGGCCAGTGGTAATATCTCTGTAGCTCCCAAAGAAAACTGGAAGGTGATCCATCATTCACAGGGTATGTTTGTTCTGCCATATGCAAAAATTAAGGCATTTCATAAGACTCCACCCTATTTTTCTTTCAAATACTTAATCCAGTAAGTCTGTATTATCTTAGGTCTTGATATGTTAATGACTTTGACTAATTGTCAACACTGGCAATTAGAATGACTGATACCTTATCATGTTTTCCAATGAGCAATGCTAATTAAAATTGATTGTGCTAGAGCTTTAGCAGTATAGTTACTCCCCTCATTTTTTTTTTTTTGTTTAAAACATGAGTTTATTGTGCTGATTTGGTAAACTACATGAGGCAGGCTTATTATCCTGGTGTTTATTTCCAAGTTCTGCTTGTGAATCACATTGGAACAATTAGGAAATGTCAGGTAAACAGTAAGAGTAACTGAATTTGTGGGGGAAAAAGAAATTTTTGATTGTTTGCTGAGTTCCTTCATTCATTCAACTGATAAACCTTCATTAGACATCTGTTGTGTGCTAGTAACTATGCTAGGCACATGAACTGTACCAGACACATGATTTAAACCAAAGAAACAGCTATGATTTGATAGATTTGTAATCTACTAATGGCAGACTTATTCCAAGCTAATTGCATATAGTATATGGGAAAGACAGAGGGCAGAAGAATGATGTTAGAGTATACAAAAAAGGTTACTTTGGGATGTTGTTGGGATCTGATGGATCCCTTTCTCCACGATCTCCTGGGGAAAATGCTTGAACCCCAAAATCTATGAAAGAGCATTCAGCCTTGCCTTCCACCGGCAGAAGGCCAAGGCGTACTCTTATGGAAATACGCTAAGTTGAGGAAAGGTTGCTGAAGCCTCCCCTCCCCCCATCCCCTGACATGTCAGGAGCGGAGGCGGAAGAAGGCATCAGGGAGACACCGTGATGGTTGAATGAGTCTCAAAGGATTTAATTGGGAGGGGGGTTTATATAGCGGTAATGGCGGGAAAGGGAAGGACTTGCGCCATTGGCTAAGCCGGGCTGCCCATCAGGTGATGTCATGAAACTCCCGTTGTGGGCTGGACAACCCTATCATGGTGGCAGGCACGTGTTCGCCCCCCGGGGGCGGGGGGCTTCTTTTCTGGTTGAGGCTGGAAGGTGGGAGGGGCTCCCTCCCACACTGTCCCAGGGCTGGGGGAATGGCAGCGTCTCGCTCTTGGCGCCCTTCCTCCACCAAGGCCAAAACTGAGTCCCCAACATCTCCCCCTTTTTAGCTTTTTAAATGAGCAGGGGATGCTGTAAACACATGGCATATGTGGGCATAAGGTAAATGCTGACATAAGATCTGTGGGGCCCCTTCCACAAAAAGGGGTGAGGGGTAGGTAAGGGGCCATCCATATGATTTCGTCCAGAGATGCTGGAGTCCTTAGCTGGTCTCACGCCAAGTGCAGACATTCCTTTTTTGGCAGTGAGGTAGAAGTAGGCTGAAGCTCTGGCATCCCTGGTAGTTCACAGTAGCAAATAAGTTAAACATAAGTGATTAGTAAAACATTCTTTTATATATAAACATTGAAGTGAAGGCACTAAACCTTTGCACTTACTTTTCTCAAACATTTCTATCATAAAACATTGGGGTTGAGTGTCAATACACTCAGCTCCTATTTTCTTTCCAACGGGACTCCCCAAGTCTAGCAGCAGGGGGAGAGGAAAGGAAGAAACACCGTGCAAAATTTCTTTAGTTTTTGTGCAATGCTGTGGGCAATATCGCCACGGCAAAACATTGTGCCATGAGGCACTCAAGAAAGAATCTAGAACGCAAACAAGGAAAGGAAGCTTTGTTGCCTCCTACCGGTCTCCTGCCGTATGCAGTCATACTTTCCATATTTCCATGGAAGAGCAGAAGTCCAACATGGTCCTCATTTTCCTGGAGAGAACAAGAAGAAAACATTTCTCCAGAGTGGGTGCTCTGGGTTTAATTTTCCAATCTGGAAAAACACATATACAGTACTCCATCCCACACTGATTTGGGATGATTTAAAATTTCTTGATAATTAACATAAGCATAACTATGCTTAATTAATCCTGGGGAATACCCCCCATCTTTTGTTTTTTAAAATTATGACACCAGCAGGCACCAGGCAGGGAATATGGGTGGAGGTCTCTTCTGTAGCTACTTCCTTCTGTCAAGGGGGTGACGTGTCATAATCAAGGGCCCCTCAGCCTGGGACCGTCCAGTGTGGCTGGCAAAAGTTTCCATCATTACCATGAGAATGATCACTGGGGACAGAGAGTGCTATGGTTTCCTCTGGCCCCTCCTGCATCTTGGGCATACCCAGAAGTTTCCAGGGCTGGGGCCTCCAGGGTTCAGGTCTGTGTTAGGGTGACAGCTATGAACGGCAAATTCCCAGGTGGTGATCTCAGCAAGAGATTTTATTCTGTTAAAAGAGACTTTTGGAAAGGCCAGGCAAAGTATTGACAAGTTCTCAGAGCTGGTTGGCATGAATGACGTAGAACACACCCTGGGCATAAGCCAGGAAAAGTTCCTTTTGGAGCATAAACCGAATTGTAAAGTGAACAGGTAAGGAGAAATGACTGAAAGAAGTGTTTAGTGATAGAAAACCGATTTGGTGTAGCCAGTCAGAGGCAGAAAAATGAATAAATAAATAAATAAATTATATATATATACATATATATACATATGTATATATATGTATATATATATCTGGCAGAAAAAGGAAAATGGACAGGTATTACCTCTCTCGATTTCCCAGCTCTGATCCATTTTGAAAGGGTGAGACAAGGCAGCTCCCTTTAGGATAATATGACACCATTCTCCTCTCACTCCACTCCACATTCCCATCTCCTGGACTGGCTAAGTCCCAGGACTTTTAGCGTTTGTTGCTGGAATTGCATTTTCCCATCCGTATTTGAACTCGGGGCCTGAGCACTGTCCCTGAGCACTTCTGTTCGAGGCTAGTGCTCTACCACTTGAGTCACGATGCTGCTTTCAGCATTTTGCTGGTTCTCTGTAGCAGAGCTCTCAATCTGGCTCTTTGCTGGTTAACTGGGAGGTGGAATTTTAGAGAGATTTTTCTTTTGCCCGGGCTGGCTTTGAACTGTATCCAAGCAGTCTTAGTCATACAAGCCCTTTTTTTTTATCTCCAATTGAGCAACAAGGAAATGAACAGAGACAATTCATTTGTAACTCGTTGAGAACTGACCAAAAACTGCTTGTTAAGGTTTTCCTGTAACACAGATCTGGGCCAGGCTGAAGTGGCATCTCTGGATAGACTGCCACATCTCGTTTTGGGTTACCTGCAAAATTTCTATACAGACTGGTTGATATTTAAACCCCCCCAGCATTCCTGGCTCTGGTAGGCTGATGCCCTTTTGGTTTAAGCAGGGTGAAAAGATTTTTTTAATCACAAAATCCACCTGGCTAGCTCTGTGGCCACTAACATAGCTATGATGATTTAACCTGGAGTAACTGTTAGGATAGGACTATTTATGAACCCAACTCTAATCTTAGGAGAAGATCGTTAGTAGTGAAACCAGGTAGTTTGGGAACAGACTTTGGTGGCTCTCTGTCACAGTCCATGCAATTAATACACACACGTTGGACCTGTATCCTATAAAGCAAAATGTTAATTTTGGATCAGGAAAATTTAGGTTAATAGTCACATTTGTATGAAACAATTCCAATTTCTTGATCTTGAGAGTTTATGAGAACATAGGAGAGAAAAAATGGGAAGGAAAAATCTTAATTTATGCCAAAGAATTGTCAGGACTAGATGTGCACTTAACTTTTAACATACTGAATATAAAAATAACACACTGGTTTTACATCACTGTACTTATACCACATGTTGCATATTTCAACTTTATGGAGTTTCTCTTAGGTCCATTTGTTTGCATCCGAACTTTGGGCTGAAAACCTATTTTTGTTCTGCTTTTAAATCTTACCAACAACCACACACACACACACACACACACACACACACACACACACACACACATAAACCATGAGCACTCTTAAAATTGCTTTTTTGATTGGCCATTTAAGTTTTCTGGAATTCCAGTGGCAAATGGTATTAATTTGCTCATAATAGAACCACGTAATTTAAAAAAAAAAAAAAAAGAAAACCTCTCCTAGTCAACCAATCCCAAGACGAATCTCTGACTCCCAACCTGACAATTTTTTAAACCACACCAAACAAACAAACTTTTTCATCCATCCAGAAAAACTCCTCCAGTTTTTAGTATCTTTGAACTGGTAATTATAGGAAATCCAATCAAGTTACCTATTGTGGTATTAAAACTCTTTGTTTTCCTCTTTAATATTTTGTTTTGGTTCACAATTTGAAGCTTTTCCTGGTTTTACCCCACCAGCAGCTGTAAGTCTGACACGGAGAGAAAATGTGCAGGCAAGCACGGCGGGGTGCTAGCCCCTCCCAGCTGCAGCACAATCGCTGGAGGCCTGTTCATCTGAGTCCCCGCCCATCCCAGGGGAGTCTGGCATGCCCATCGCCTGGGGGAATGGGTGGGACTCCACCTTCAAGAGTTTTTGTAACCTTGAGGGAACCAAGATGGAGGACTCCATTGCCCACCATGTGCATTGACCAGCTAGAGAAAACAGGATTTAACCAACAACAGTCAGAACTTAACCGAATCTCTGAGCTTAACAAACATCAACCTTTTTTTTTTCTTTTTTTTTCGCTTTAAGTCCATTGGCAGCCGCAAGCCTGCAAATGACAGGCGGATGCTGCAGGGGTCCTTTCACAGACCGCTCTGGGGGGCTGTGAGACCCGCAGCTTGGCCCCAAAGCAGTTTTCCCCCAAAAGCTCTGCCGCCGCTATGCCGAGGTTTCCCAAGTGGCGGAACCGTGCTTCCGCTGCGCCTTGCTTGGCCAGCCAAGCTTGGCTGCCCAAAGATTTCCGCACTAGATGCCCAGCACCGCCCTAGGCCACGCAGGCCCCAGTGCACGCCATTGTTCGCAAACCCGGGGCCGCATGGAGCCCAGATTGCACTCCACGCCTGGCCCGTGACCCAACTCCCTCTGGCGCTGCCTCCCAGGACTGCGAAGCCCCGCTGAGCGCCACCCACAGCCAGCGAGGGCACCAAACCGCTCCGGCGCTTGCGCCACTGCCACTCTCGGGTGCCAGGATGCCCGCTGTTTCTCAAGCACCACTGTAGGGCCCGAGCCATCTGGCCTGGGGCGCGCAGAGCAGGACCAACCCCAGCCCAAGGCCAACACCCTAGTGCTCCCGCCGGCCCCACTGCTCCACTGCAGTGTTTCTGCCGGAGGCGTGCCCCACTCCCACCCACGCCTGGTGCCAAATCGCTGGCAGTGCAACTCCCGCTAGCCTATCCCATGCCTGCCTTCTCTCCATGCTCCTGCCCCATCTGGATGGGCACAACCCTCCTCTGAAAACCCATTTAGCGCAATCTGTGGGGTGGCTGAACCCCAAAATTCCCGGCCGTGAGTTCCTGCCCCGCGTGGGCACCATAATGTCGGGTTCTGACGGATCCCTTTCTCCATGATCTCCTGGGGAAAATGCTTGAACCCCAAAATCTATGAAAGAGCACTCGGCCTTGCCTTCCGCTGGCAGAAGGCCAAGGCGTACCCTTATGGAAATACGCTAAGTTGAGGAAAGGTTGCTGAAGCCTCCCCTCCCCCCCATCCCCTCACATGTCAGGAGCGGAGGCCGAAGAAGGCATCAGGGAGACACGTGATGGTTGAATGAGTCTCAAAGGATTTAATTGGGAAGGGGGTTTATATAGCGGTAATGGCGGGAAAGGGAAGGACTTGGGCCATTGGCTAAGCTGGTCTGCCCATCAGGTGATGTCATGAAACTTCCATTGTGGGCTGGACAATCCTATCATGGTGGTATGCACATGTTCGCCCCCCAGGGGCGGGGGGCTTCTTTTCTGGTTGAGGCCAGAAGGTGGGAGGGGCTCCCTCCCACACTGTCCCAGGGCTGGGGGAAGGGCAGCATCTTACTCTTGGCGCCCTTCCCCCACCAAGGCCAAAACTGAGTCCCCAACAGGATGTAGCCTTCAAACTATTACAATGTGCTTTTAAAAAGAGCACATTTAGCCAGGCACTGGTGGCTAACACTTGTAATCCTAGCTACTAAGGAGACAGAGATCCAAGGATCACAGTTCAAAGCTAGCCTGGGCAAGAAAGTCCATGAGACTCTTATCTCTAATTAAGCACCAGAAAAATGGAAGTGAAGCCATGGCTCAAGGGGTAGAGCACTAGCCTTGAGCTGAAGAGTTTAGGGATATCACCCAGGCCCAGAATTCAAGTCCCATGACTGAAAAAAAAGGCATATTTGTTTCATAATAATAAATGAATTAGGGAATCAAGACCAAGAAATATACTCTGAAAATTCTTGACAGAAAACAAAGAAAAGGCTTACTGGGCAGATGGTAGAAAGGATGGAAATACCTAAGAAGTTACAAAGGAATTTTCCACAGGTTCCAGGAAGGATGAGAAGATCATGCTCCACTGTGGTGTGCCTAAGGCCAGTGGCAGGCAATAAACAGTTCTGGCTGTGCAGTTCAGTTGGGCAGACACTAATTGAGCCTTGTCACATTGCTCTGCCCAGGGCCTCCCTGTAGGGCTGAGGCCTGGATATTCCCCTGGTTACTGGGAGTGTTGGACAGCTGACAGCTCATAACCAAGTTTCTATTTAGGCACTGTCATTGGTACAAGGGACTTGTTTTGCCCAAGGGGAAGCCTCTGCCCGAAGAGACAGGTGGTACTCAATGCTAACCATAATCCCTTCCCTCAATTTGAGACAATTATGAAGGGTCATCTCAACCTCATAGTTTCCCATGGGATTCGCTGCATCACAGTTTAGTTTTTCCTTATGCCAGGTCCTGCATAAGGACTTATCTTTCACAGAGAAATCCTCCACAGACATCTTGCATTAAAATTTGGGGACCAGGACATTTTCCCCAGGGAGCTTGGTCTAAAACAAGCATTCACTATGTGCTACTGAGAGATAGAGTGGTACAATTCTTGAAATTTATAGTTTCTTGGGAAGTTGTGACTAATAGCAATGTAGAACATTGAGCCTATAAAACAGGAACAGAGAAGGAGGAGAAAAGCAAGAGTGTAGATATTCTAAAACCATTGATAGAAAAAGTAGAAATGTACTCACTGCCTTACATTTGAATCTGTAACCCCTCTGTACCACACTTTGACAATAAAGAAAAAAGTTTAATAAAAAAAAAAAGAAAAAGTAGTTGTGGGATGTCTATGAATTCATATTGCCTACACAGATAAACTATGAGGACAATTAGGAACTGTAGAGAAATGTTAGGTGTCAGTGGCTCATTCACGCAATTCTAGAGTTACTCAAGAGGCTGAGATTGGTGGATGGCAATTTGAAGCCAGCCCAGGCCAAAAAAAAAAAAATCCATGAAACTCTTATCTCCCATTGACTACCAAAAAGCTGGAAGTAGTTCAAGTGGTAGAGCAACAGCCTTGAGCAAAAAAGCTAAAGGACAGCATCCAGGCCCTGAGTTTAAGCCCCAATACTGGCATTAATAAAAGAAGAAAGACAGAAAGAAAGACAGAAAGAAAGATAGAAAGAAAGAAAGAAAGAAAGAAAGAAAGAAAGAAAGAAAGAAAGAAAGAAAGAAAGAAAAGAAGGAAGGATGGAAGGAAGGAAGGAAGAAAGAAAGACATAAAGATGGAAAGGAATGGAGAAAGGAAGGGAGAGAGGGAGGGAGGGAGAGAGGAAGGGAGGGAGGGAGGGAGGAAAGGAGGGAGGGAGGAAAGATGGATGGATTCAATGGATGCTAAAGTTGCTACAGGTAAGGCAATGAGACTCATGCCCAGCATGTAACACCAATAATAGTATTGGAGATATTAATATCATCACTATATTATTACTGCCATTTTCTCTTAAAAAATATCATCTGGACTCCCTCAGGTATGTTTTTCCAGTATTTCCCCTTAGTATGCATCTCCAGGAGGCAGCTCTCTGCTCAGCCTAGTTACAATCCTTAAGATGTTAAATGAATAGCTAGTCCCTTTAGATCAGCTACTGAATCAAGCAAAGAATGCACTTTGCTAGTGCATCCTTTAATAAAAGCCTAACCTGCCCCCCTACCTGCCAGAGATGATGTGAGCTTATTAAGATAATGTCTTCCTGGTACTTAGCAGCCCCTTGAAAGACATTCACTAAGTAAACAGTGGTATTTGATGTGTGTGCTGTTTGTTTTAGATCATAATGCACACTTTCTGGGTTGTATTAATAGGTCCTCTGTAATACCTCTCACAAGATGGGCACTTGTGCCAAATGGAGGGTCAGAATAGATTCAGTTCCTGAGGGCCTCTGCTCTATACCCTCTTTCCTTCTCCCTATTAATATCAATTCAAATGAGAGTATATTCCTGTCCCTTCTAGGTTCCTGGTCCACTGACTTTCAGTGTTCACTATGCATCAGAATCATCTGAAGGAGCTTTTGGCAAGTTTGTATTACTGTCCAGGCAATTGAGATGGGGATAAGTATTTCCTACAGTTTTCAAGATGGTTCTAACACTTAGCTAAAGCTAAGAACCACTAACCTAACTTGACTCCAACACACACTACCACATCAAATAACATGTATGAACAGACAAATTAGTATTTAGTATTCTATTTCTTCTCAACTATGAGGTTTCCAAAGACTAGTAATAGCTTTTATTCTTCTGAACTGCCAAAGAATAACAGAATAGGCATCTAGTCTTTCCTTACCTAAAAGCATTCCCTCCCAGACCAAAGAATTCCCCATGCATCTGTTTCTATAGTATTGTGAATTCTGTCTCTATGTGCATGTATGTGTGTGTGTCCATGCATGTGTGTGCATGCATATACATACATGTGCTGTTACTGGGGCTTGAACTCAAGGCCAGGGTGCTGTTCCTTAGCTTTTGTGCTCAAGGTTAGTGTTTGACCACTTGGTAGTTAAATAGAGATAAGTGTCGCATAGACTTTCCTTCCCTGGCTCTCTTCAAGTTGCCATCCTCAGATCCCAGCCTCCTGAGTAGCTAGGATTGCAGTCATGAGCCGCCAGCATCCTGCTGTGAGTTCTTAGTGTGTAAGTGGGTTGTTGAGAGTCCCTGACTATTTCTGTCACTGAAGAGTGATTTCCTTACAGTCTAGCAGGGAGAGGAGAGACCGTCACTAGAGTGAGTAGTGAATGCTGCCATCACTCAGAGGTACAGGCGCTGCTGTGATCTGTTACTGCCTATCCAGGGGTAGACAAGGGATGCAAGGGCAACATGGAGGAGCCCAGGCCTTCAAGCCACAAATTAGGGATTCAAGTCTCAAGTATCATTTGCCCTTGTCTGCAGCCATATCTCCTTCCTGTGAGAGAGGAAGTAATATGAGTCAGGACACAATGTAAGAAAAACTCAGCTCAGGCTGCCACCACAAAATGGCATCCAACGAGTGGCTTGATCAATGTACATTTGATTCTTTTACTGTGCTGGAGGTTGGAAGTGCAATGTCAAGGCTCCATCAGGGTTGTACTTGGGTCATGCCTTTCCTTACTGAAAGTGGTCACTTCTTCCTCTTCACATGTAGGAAAGAAACAGGGATTGGAGTGCTCTGGCGTGTCTTCTGATAAAAACACTATTCCTTATCCTCATGACCTCATTTTACCTCAGTTACCATCTTGGTCAGCCCTGTTGTCAAACTTTGTCACATTGGGGCCTAGGGCTTCAATATATAAATGGAAGAAAAGGGAGATAGAATGTAATTCATGGCAGTGTGTAGCACATAATGACTCCAGCCATATTAATATGTCCTTTTTTTGCTGTGTATCAGGTTCCCTTCAAAGATTCTGAAAAGCTTGATGGAAGATAAATCAGAATTAGGGTGTTTTTTTCTGTTGTTGTTGAATGGGAATATTTTATCTATCCATAAGTAGATGATCACTTAGTTTGGGCTTGGCTATTGTGAAAAGTCAACACTACAGTGAAGTTATATCTTCAACACATTAATTTTGCTGTGCATATGCTCAGCCATGGGATTACAAGATCATATGGTAGTTCTACTTATATTTTCTTGAGAGGTCTCCATACTGTTTCCCATAATGTCTATACTAATTGACATGAATGGATAAAGACAGTAGAAGACACATACACAATGGTATCTTAGCCATAAAAGGAATGAAATCTTGTCACTCCTGTCAACATGAACAGAACTGGAGATCATTTAGTGCAGTGAAATTATCCAGACACCAAAAGAAAATTAGCATATGATCTGACAATTATATGTGATATCTAAAAATGTTGATTTCATAGAAGTTTAGAGTAGAATGCTGCTTACCAGTGGTGGGAGAGAGTAGACACAGGTGAGACAGGAAGAGATGGAACAGTGGGAAAAAAGTTACAATTAGAATGGGTTGAATGTCTCTGGTGAGTGCTTTGCACAGAAGCAGAAACGTGTCACTATAGACAACAAAAATACACTATTACAGTAGGAAAAAACTGTGCCAGAGTGAAGGAAGGGGAGACATAGTTGTAACTGTAACCCTCCAGTATATCATCTGTACAAGAACAATAAAAATGATAAATAAAAGAAATTTTCAAAAAGAATAACTTTTTCAAATAAAAGAATACACTATTTCCAAAACCTAGAAGAAAATATTTTGAATGACTTCTCAGCTTAAAAAAATGGTAAGTCTGCTGGGCCCTGGTATCTCACACCTGTAATCCTAACTACTCAAAAGGCTGAGATCTGAGTATTGCAGTTAGAAGCCAACTGGAGCAGGACAGTACATGAAACTCCTATCTCCCATAAACCACCAGAAAGCCAGAAGTGGAGCTGTGGCTCAAAGTGGCAGAGTGCTGGCCTTGGGAAAAAAAAAAAAAAAAGAAAGGTCAGGGACAGCACCCAGCACCCCAATTCAAGCCCCATGACCAACAAAAAAAAAAAAAAAGAAGAAAACACAGCTCTTTGAGATGGTTTAAACCTGATTTAATCATAAGAGAATTTATACATATATCAAAAGACCATATGGCACCCATTAATAAGTATTGTTTTATTCCTTAATTTTTGAAAGAAATAAATAAGTTTTTTAAATAACTTAAAAGGATTTATTAGGTAAACAAAGATCAAAGTGGAATTACACCAAGTGGCAAATACACTTGTCATCAAGTTTTCACTAAAGCCTGGAGTTCTGTTCTGGTAGAATGGGGCACCAAACTGAAAGTAGAAGACTTGCCCTTTGGAGTAGTAGTCATCATTCCCAATTAGGAAGTTAGCTTTTAGGGCAAAGCCCTTGCCATATGTTTATTTTGTAATCCATTCCTGACTCTAGGTCACTGCCTGAACAATTACAGCAGGAATTCCTATACAAGTTGGGTTATCAAAGTTCCCTTATCTTATTCATTTAGCCTCCTTCTATCAGATTGGTGTGAGATTCAATATTGCTCTCTTAAGACTCTATCACTCCTTTCTTCTTCTGAATTGCCCAGCAACCATGAACCTCAATTATCTCAAACAGAATGTCTTCTTTTTCACAAATGGAAAGGGCTGGGTATCTGCTCACTGTGGCAAGTTTTATTGCCTGCAGGGCAGCCATCCAGCTTTGGAACAACTCTGCTTGTCCATCATTTGCATTGTCTATTTCACACAGCGGCAAATCCGCCCTATGTGGCCTTAGCTTGCTGACTTGCCTCTCTAAACAGCCAACTCCTCTTCATTCTTTTTTTTCTTTTTTGTCAGTTGTGGGGCTTGAACTCAGTGTTTGGGTTCTTCTGGTCAGGGCTAACACTCTACTTTAGCCACAGCCCAATTTCTGGTTTTCTGGTGTTTAATAGAGACAAAAGTCTCATAGACTTTCCTGTCCCAGCTGGCTTCCAACTGGAATCCTCAGATCTCAGCCTCCTGAGTAGCTAGGATTACAGGCATGAGCCACCAGCACACAACTTCTTTATTTTTTAGATGCTCTGTCCAATCCAGAATGCCCTCACTGGTAACCCAAACCCTGGGCCCAAGCCCTTGGTCCTTATAGGCACACTGAATTATTTCATAAGACCACATTTTCTAGCTGCTGCATTTGGATATGGTTTATTCCCCCAAGAGTACCTCCCGTATTGGAAAGCAATGACTGCTCTGAGAGGTAGAGTCTAATTGGGAGGTCACAGTGTCCCTCATAAAGAGATCATTGTGGTCTCCAGGGAACTCATTCTTCAAGAGTAGGATTATGATAAGTGAACCTGGCACCTACCCTGAACCAGCTCACCTTGTGATGTCAAATTCCATGTTGCCAGAAGGCCCTCCTAAGAAGGTGACAGGGCTGCTTGATCTTAAATTTTCAATCTCCAAAACTGTGAGCTATTTGAATAAACCTCTTTTCTTTATATAAGTTCCCATCTCCAGTATTTTGTTATACCAATATCAAACAACCAAAGTGCTGTTTCCCTACTGGTTTGACTGTATCCTTCAGCCCCAGTGTCTCTGTTTCCTTGAGCTGTGGGGAAATTTTGTTAATAATCTTGAAAATGCAAAGCTCTCTCTCTCCCTTTCTCTCCCTCTTCTCTCTCTCTCTCTCTGTCTCTCTCTTTCACACACACACACACACACACACACACACACACACACACACACACACTTGGGCAAGCTGCACTAATTGCCTTGATGGGCCTGACCTCTGAAATACAAATGCCTGTTTAAAAGAAAAGGCTGATTATTATATAATGAACTATATTCAGTTTACTAAATAGTTAACTTAAACATAAATATATGTATATGTTTATCGTGAATAGATGTATAATTTATGCTAATGATAATTACAAATAATACAAAGGCATAATAACTCCACTGCAGGGCTGGTATTCATTACCAATGCTTCATTTCTCTGCATTTCCACTCATATGGTGACGACTTCATATGCTACTGGGCCAGGCACAACGATGGCTATGATCTTGCCCTTGTGCTCACAGACATTATAGTTTAGTTGGGATGGAAGATGGGTTTATAGCAGTATCTCAAGTCCTAAGAAGCTGTTATTAGGGAATGCTGGAAATCACACTGTGGTTTGATGATGGCAAGTTTCCTATTGTTCTGTGTCTGTGAAAGCTTTGTGCTTACCTCAGCCAAGCCTAGAGCCAACATTGGCCCTTATTTTTATAATCATTTGTTTATGAATTATATTAATTATATCAGTTCTACTTGACTACAGTATGCTCTTTTTATTGTAAAGGTGATGTACAGAGGGGTACAGTTACATAAGTAAGGTAATGAGTACATTTCTTTTCAAACAGTGTTAACCCCTCCCTCCTTTTCTCCCACATTTCCTCCTCTCCCTGACTCCTCCCCACCACCCAGAGTCGTAAAGTTCATTTCCAACATAGTGTCTAGTGAGTATCACTGTTGCATTGGTTCACACTTTGTCCTTTATCTCACCATTTCTTTTTTTTTTTTTTTTTTTTTTGACCTGTCCTGGGCCTTGGACTCAGGGCCTGAGTACTGTCCCTGGCTTCTTCCCACTCAAGGCTAGCACTCTGCCACCTGAGCCACAGCGCCCCTTCTGGCCGTTTTCCAGATATATGTGGTGCTGGGGAATCGAACCCAGAGCTTCATGTATAGGAGGCAAGCACTCTTGCCACTAGGCCATATTCCCAGCCCATTATCTCACCATTTCTGGGATTCCATTTCCCAACTCCCAATCAGATAAACTTATATGCAATACAAAGGGTACCAAAATAAAAAACAATGTCAACAGGGGGTAAAGCAAAGAGGGGAAATGAAAAAAGAAAGAAAGAAAGAAATGTATACAGTACACTAAGAAAACAAAACCAAACAGACCTCTTAAAACAGTAACCTGACCATTTCAAGATGGGAGTATTGATACATCAAACATTAGTTTTTCTTACTCACATGAAGCCCTGTATGATGAACCATGCAGACACCTTCATCCTAGCACACAGCAGAGTGGCAGGTGATTGGCACAACTAAATGCTGCTATCCAGAAATGGCATGGAGCAATATTTACTCACAGATCATTTGTCAGAACTAACAAGAAGTCTCCAAACTAACTACAAAAAAAAGCCAGAAAACATAGGGAGGTGCAAAGATTAGTAATTATTACTATTGTTACTAGAATGAAGATTTCAGAGCATGTAATTGGAAGAACTGGAATCCTAACTCATGTAATATCTTGTTCTATCATGTCTTTAAAATAAATATGAATGGAAAGAATAAAAATAGAGGCCAAAATATTGTCTATAATAATGACTAAGGACAACTTGTAGCAGTGTGGCATGTTTGTGTTTTATTAGGCAAGGGGACCCATTGTTGAAATTCAACTGACATGGGGACCAGATAAGATAGGAGACACAGGTTTCTATGTCTTCTACACAAAGACTGACCCCTGAAAGAGGAGTAGAAAAGCAGATGCAAACAGAGTTACTCTAAAGTTTAAGCCAAAGAGATAAGGAATGCTATTTATCCCCTGTGAGGATTGTAAAGAAGGAAGTTGGGGAAAACACTATTCGAGCACACAAAGGAAACTCATTGTAGAAGAGTTTTTCCTTAATTTTTGCTAGTAGTTCCATTTGGGTCAGTTAGTAAGGCGCTTTCAGTGTCAATTTGCTATAAAATGACAATCATACTATCATACCATATCTCCTCAGAAGTTTTTATACAACCTCTGGAAATTAGAGATGTGCTGGACTTATAATGAAGGGGAGCTTTCCAAATGCTTCTATAAAATGCTCATGAATACTTGAGACAGAACTACTTACTGCTTTATAGAAACCAGATGGTTTTAAACACATTCCCCATCCTCAGCACACATAATTTTCAAAGCCTTTTGAACTTGTTCTCTCTGCCCCTGTTGCTCTGCAAACATCTTCTCAACAGCCCTCTTGGGTGGTTCTTGTTCCTAATAGAAATTTCTAAACTCACCCTTTCTTAGCAAAAGCTAAAGCTATTCACTAATGCCTCTCCATGAAGGTTGCTATATTAACTCTTTCATGACTGTTTCTCTGATGGTAGAAAATGGAAATAAATAGTGATTTTTCATAAAAGTGAGCCTACTGTTTCCCTGTTGCAAGAATAATTAGTTTGCAGAGAGGAAGAGGAGAGAATGCAGTCTTGATATTCAATGCATATCCTACAAAACTAGGACAATTGAAGGGATGGGTAGGGATGATAGAGAAGGATGAAAGAGATGGTATTGATCAAGATACGTTACTCTCAGCTAGGCTCACATATATAATTCCAACTACTCAGGAGGCTAAGATCTGAGGATAATGGTTCAAAGCCACCCCAGGCAAGAAAATCCATGAGACTCTTACCTCCAGTTAATCACAGAAAAACCCAGAAGTAACTCTGTAGCTCCAGTGGTAGAGGGCTAGCCTTGAACACAAAGGGGCTCAAGCATAGCCCAAGCCCCTGAGTTCAAGCCCCAGAACCAGAAAAAAAAGAAATAAAGAAAAGTTATTCCATGAAAAAATACAAAAGTATAAAAATATATGTTATTCTCATCTACTTACATTGTTGCATGATGATCCCCTTTGTACAACTCTATAAAGATAATAAAATATAATTTTTAAGATAGTAAAACAAAAATCTAAGATGCTAATAAATCCATGGTCCTTAGAGTCTTAAGACAGAATCTCCTAAGAAAAGAATTTCTTTTTTCCTGTTTAGGATAGGCCTAGCTGAAGACCACAATAGCTCAATAGCTATGTACATATGAACACATAAGATGATGCTAAGCGAAATGAACTCCAAGTTTTGGAAATAAGTGGGTTATCTTTGTTGTTGTCATTTTCAACATAATATGTGAAATTATGCCTTCTTCTTTTGTCGTTCTTCCCCATGGTTCTACCCCTGATGTCACTTGTAACTGATTCTGATACCCAAGGTATTGAATGTACATTTATTGAAACTAGGGAAGGGAAAGAGAACATAAAAATAGAGAGACATAGGGTAAAAGGCAAACCAATGCAACAGCAATACTTACAAGACAATATGCTGTAAACCAACTGTACAACATGGAGAGGTGATTGGGGAGAGGGAAGGTGGGAGAAAAATGAAGGAGAAGGTTACCAGGTTGATAAGAAATGTACTCACTGCCTTATGTATGAAACTGTTACTCTGTACATTACACAATGGGATTCTATGCCTGTATCAGAAAGAATGACACTGCCCCATTCGTAAGGAAATGGAAGGACTTGGAAAAAATCATACTAAGTGAAGTGAGCCAGACTTAAAGAAACAGGGACTCTATGTTTTCCCTCATAGGGAATAATTATTACATGTCTAGGATAGTCCTAGTAGAAGATCGCAGTAGCTCAATAGCTATGCCCGTATGAACACATAAGATGATGCTAAGCGAAATGAACTTGGAAACAAGTAGTACATCATTGTTGTAATTATTTTCAACACGCCATGTGAAACCATACCCTTTTTTTTCTTTTGTATTCCCTTTCCATGGTTTTACCCCTGCTATCAGTATATCTGATATTAGTACCCTGGATACTGTATATATGTGTATTAGAACTAGGGAAGGGAAAGGGAATACCAAAATCAAGAGATAAAGAATAAAAAGACTAACCATTGGGAAGCAATACTTACAAAACCGTTTGGTGTAAACCAACTATACATTTCATGAGGCGGGGGAGGGAAACAGGAGGGGAGAAGGTGGGAGAAAATGAGTGAGGAGGTAACAAGTTGGATAAGAAATGTACTTGCCTTACATGTAAAACTACAACCTCTCTGTACTTGACTTTGAAAATAAAGAAGAAAAATAAATAAATTATAAAAAATTTTCAAATATAAAAGAAATTTAAAAGTAGAAATATTTTAAACGAAAGTATTGAATTACACAATTACATGTGTAGGCTCTGCCATTGACGGAGTTATTTTCATGCTGTAAGCTGAATCTAGCATAAAAATATTTACTGCTCTGAAATGTCAATATGAAATAATCAGAATCTAAAATTAAATATTTACTGTATAATCAGCCTGCATTCATCCATTGACAATGTTCTCTGAGAAACACTGATTGCTCTGAGTTTGACCACCTGGATTCTTCTAATATTTCTAGGCTTAAGAAGAAAGCCATCAAAGTATTACTCAAAGATATTTTCTGACATCATACCAAGAGACTTTGTGGAGCAGGGACCTATACAATGTAACACATATGCACTTCACTAGAATGAAGGTATTTGGTACATAATCTTTCATTGGGTGGTATATGGAGGTAGGGGATAGGAGCCTTTGAGAGTTAAAAATCTTCATGAATGGGTTTAATATCATTCAAAAGAGAGTTCACAAAAGCCCCTTCTGGCCTGTGAAGACAGTGAGAGGAAGTGAACCCAAACACCTGACTTTCCAGCACCCCAACCCCAGTTGCTGATTCTCTTACCTCCCAACTGTGAGAAACACATTTCTGTTCTTCACAAGTCTATAGCATTCTGTTATAGAAAGTAGAATGGGTCAACACACACACACACACACACACACACACACACACACACACACACACACACACACACTGGTGGTTTAGGCTTGTAATCCTAGCTACACAGGAGGCTGAGTCTGTAGTTCAAACTCAGCCTGGGAGGGAAAGTTCTGAGACTCTTAACTCCAGTTAATTACCGCAAATCCAGAAGCTGAGACATGCTTCAAGGGGTAGAGTGACAGTCCTGAGCAAGAAAGGTCAGGGTCAGTACCCAAGCCCTGAGTTCAAGCTTCTGGAATGACGAAAAAGAAAGAAATAGAGGCTCAGACTGTGGCTTAGAGGTAGAGTGCTTGCCTAGCATGCATGAAGCCTTGGGTTCAATTCCTCAGCACCACATAAACAGAAAAAGCCAGAAGTGGCGCTATGGCTCAAGAGGTAGAGTGGTAGCCTTGAGCAAAAAGAAGCTCAGGGATGGTGCTCAGGCCCTGAGTCCAAGCCCCAGGCTGGCAAAAAACAAAACAAAAACAAAAAAAGAAAGAAATATGTGAGCTAGTCTGCTGATATTGCTCCCCATTGTTCCCTCCCTGCCCCTGCTTTCTCATTAACTGAAAGCAGTTGGACAAAGTGGTTTCAGTTCAATGTGTTAGTTTGTGAGTACAATGCATATTGATTAGTGTCACCCCTTCCATCATCATCCCCCCAATTTCTCTCAGACTTGCTCATCCTCTCAACTTATCTGTTACTCCACATCTCCATCTTCAATTCAATAAGCTAATAAGGCTTTTTTTCTGTTGTTGTTTGCAAATTCTTCAATTTAAGAAGAAAAAACTTACAAGACAATGAGTTGGACATGTGGTCCATGTTCTTGGTGAGCTCATTTTATTGAGCAATAACTAATAAATAACCAATAAAATATAATGCTTGGTGAAAAATGCTGCATTGAGAGTAGTCAGCCTAGTGGCAGATGTTTAGAAGGTCCTGACTAAGACCATCAAACCCACTTCAACGTATTAATCCAAAATGAAACCAAAAGTGATTTTATCTTATTAATTTTATGTAATTGGAAGACCAAATACAATTCTTACTTATTGTGGCAACCTCATTTTCACATTTATTGAAAATTGAACAGTGATTGTCCCAATGCAATGGTGTGGAATGACACTGACTGTGAACTGTCTGTGAACCTTCAGGAGATGGTAAGAGGTGACTCCAGGACATCTAAACAACTAAAAAGCACAAGGTTTAAACTGTGAGATACGGAGTTAAAAAATTAAGTGCTCTCTCATAGCAAGTGTTTTATTATTTGGAAAGCCAGTGTGCTACACTCCTTGATCCCCAGGATTCCCTGTATCTGTCAAGATTGATGAAATTAACCACAAGCCATTCTCATCTTTTTAATTAAAAATCATCCTATAGATATCTCACCAGGGAATAATTTTGGCCAAATTCAAATTTAGATATTTTTTGCTTTTTCAAAAAATAATTAAACAACCTACCTGGCTAAGAGTACATATGTCTGGATCTCTCAGAACTAGGTTTGGGTTTAAGCATTGCCACTTTAGTGGCTATAAAGCCACAAGCAACTTATTGAGCTTTTCTAGGTCTTTCATCTTCAGCATGAGGCTAAATCTTGTCTCTGCCAGGAGAATTAAATAAGAATTACATAAGATCTTAGCATCATTCTAGGTGCAAATAAAAGCTGCCACTAAACAGAATTACCAAAGTATTTGTGTGTTTTTCACTGTCCAAGGTGTTGAAGAAGAATCTATATTTTTTTTAGTTATAATCTTACAAAGACAAAAGCATACACATTATATCTAGTCCATACAGAGGTGACATAATACCAGAGTATATGAAGACAGATACTGACCTACAAGTAAGATTGTGTAGAGTCTAGGGAAGGCTGTCCAAATAAGAACAGCTGGAACTAATATGCAAATATTACTTAAGGAGGCAAGGCAAGAAGGGAAAGGAGGAACAAGTAACAATGTGGTATTGACCTGCTTGTCTGGATTAGAAGAGTAGGTCATCTTTTGAGTCCATCTGCAAGAGGACAGACAGCAAGGGTTGCCTTGGGAAAGATCACACAAACGAGTATGGGTTTCCAATAAATAGGGATCCATAGAATTGATTTGCTATGAATGATTTATATTTTTTTAGGGTTCATATTTCTTGTTGGTACTCACTTTCATCATTGGTATATATCAACAATGGACAAATGGCTTGCAGGTCATCTCAGGCCTGAGGTTCAAGCTCATAATGGTTCACATGCTTTAAATAGTTATATTGTTAGGGTTTGTATGCATTTGCATACTTAATTTTATCACTTTGACAAAATAAATAAGATATTTATTATTTGACCCTTTAAGGAAAATATTTTCTGACTGCCATCTTAAATGGGTAATGATATTAGACTGAAAGGCTATAAAGGTTGACTATGTTTTATCAGTATTCAAACTGTGTGTATCACATATCTGGATTTCTCTTCTTGAAAACATTCCTCAAGTCCAACCTATCCTTTTACATCTTGATTCAAGATTCTGTGGCTAGACCTGTTCTTCTCCACTTTCTCTTGCCTCTTCTGTATACTTTGTAACCTCTTAGCTCTGATTATAACTAAACAATGGGATTTGCAAGTAGTCCAGCTTTCTTTTCTGTAACACGAGTCAGCAATAACATTCATATCTATTTTCTTTACCTGAAAGCAAAAATTTGCCTATATTCAAAGTCACCTAAATCATTATTGCGTGCAGATTTATATTAGTTGGAGTACAGATGATTGACCCAAATCTAAAAAAGAAGGCATCAAATAAAGGAATTCTATATCACATAATAGTCCTGGGGTAGGTGGTTGGGGCTGGAATGGTAGATTTACTCCACAAGGGTTTATAAAGATCCAGCATCTTTTATACCATTGTCTTTACATCTTTACAGGTTACCCTTTGCCAGTGTTGCTAGATAACTCACTACCATATTCTATTCTGAGCACTTGAATTAGAGATGATGAAAGCATAAAACCTGTCTTACAACATTGTTGCAAAATCACAGATGTGTAATGACGCTAATGCATAGTGCTGCAGCTACCTCTTATTAAATGGATAATTTCAAAGGATCTACTGAAATGTCAGTTATTTGCTATGTGCTTAATAAATATAATTTCAGTGGTGCTGAATTATGAAATAAACATAAATATTCGTTTTTATCTTTTGCATGTTTCTAGGATTATGATGGCTATTATCATAATAAGTACTCCAGTAGAATTATACTTAAGAGAAATTTTTTGTTTTGTTTTGTTATGTTTTGTGATGAGGGAAAGATTGTCTTAAGGACATTTTGATTTCCATGCATAACTCAACAGCAGATTCATCGGCTTCCTGTACTATTTTTTCAGACTTTTGCCTGTAGCCATATCCTATTAGATATATTTCCATGTCATGTTGAGCTTAAATAATGTGGCAGGACAGAGCCTTGACTTAGAAAATGACACACTCCTCCGAGGAGACTTCTATCAAAATCATCTCATACAGAAATCATATCTTGTATTTTTCCTCTGTGGAAATGGGCAATGTTGTTAAAAATTTATTTCTGCAGCAAGAAAATCTGATTTTTGGTTTATTGTGTCAAACAGCAGCTAGTATATGGTGCAGGACAGCTGTCCAGCTGTGAGATCTGGACAAATTAATTTAACCTCTCACTGCATTGTGAAGCCAGTTAGAATGGCTCCTCCAGGTGGGGAGGAGTCAGGTGTGAGTAAGTTAGGGACATTGTCCAGGGTTGAGGGAGGAGAGAAAGACAGGTCCAGAAAATTTGATGAAACCCAGAGTCCTGAAAGAAATATTACTAAATGATAAGTTCTTTTGTAAAATATGTTATGGCAGCTTGAATATATTCATAGAAGAATAGTGCTGAAATTTATAATAAATAGGTGTGTATTAGCTTAGAATATGTCATATGTGTTGTTGAGAAAAATTAAAAGTATTTTACCTTAATTGTATTGCATCAACAAAGATCTCTTTTCCCATCTACTTATCTTCCTCTCTTAGGATCATTTCTGGGGAAAAAAATTGAGTGAATTGGGAAACGATGGTGCATTAACTATTTTGAATGGAAAAATGTAAAATAAAATCCTCCAGACCTTTGATGTTTCTCCTGTAGTCCTCAGGACTCGGTTTGAGGAGCACTGAATTAAACATTCAGCACTTCGATTACTGGGTAATTACTGGAAGCAGCACCATCATAAACACAATCGTAAATGCTGGAATGGCAAAGTTATAGCTTTGTTCATTTATTATATGTCCATCATATAACTTCAAAGATGCATATGTCAATACTCAGGACTATTAAAAATAATCATGGTGATTTCTCATATACCAGACAACAATTCCAAAGAATTCTCTTGAGATCTTCAAACTGGGAGTTAAAGAAGCACTGATCTTGACTTGAAGTTAAATAGACTTTGGGGAGCTATTTCTCATATTTCATTTCAGTTGATGGGATTTGTTGCAAGGGAATGTCATATGATGTTTTAAAGCATGGTCTTAGAAGAAAAAAGACCCATGTTTGAGTTACCAGTCTATCCTTTGCTTTAGCCATTATATCATTTACTAAAATCATCACCCTTAAAATTTATTTCATCTACTAATCTATCTTTAAAACTTGGCTAGAATGCATTTAAAAACCAGATATTGGTGACTCACAGTTGTAATCCTAGCTACTTGTGGTTGAAATCTGAGATAGCAGTTTGAAGCCCTCCCAACAAACAATTCCACGAGACTCATATTCCAGTTGATCAAGAAAAGCCAGGAATGAATTGGGACCCAGGTTGAAGATTACCAGTTTTTAGTGGAAAAGCCAACTGAGAGTGAGAGACCCCAAGTTCAAGACACTATCAGCAAAATTATATTCAAAATTTTACATTTCCTTAATGCATAAACAAGGCTCAGTCCTTACCATAGGTACCAATTGTATCCTATATTCAATATAGTAGTAAGAGGAGAGGAAGAAGAAGGAAAAGAAATATACAATAGCAATACAGAACATTTAATGTGTGCCAGACACCATAGCAGGCACTTTGACTGTCTTGCTTCATTTAAGCTTTCAAACACCCCTGTAAGAGAATTATAATTATGACTCCTTTATAATATATAAAGAAACTTGGGACTGCAGATATAACTCAGTTGTAGAGCACTTGTTTGTCATGTACAAGGGCATAAATTTAATCTCCAACACTGCGAAATAAAAGCAAACATCAATAAATGAAGGTACTACAGCAGTGCTGTTCAGAAGTATACAGCTAGCCCTGTCACCTTGCATTTTCTAGTAAACACATTAAGAAAAGTAAGGAGCATTTAGTTCAAATAATAGGTTACACAGTAAGAGTGTCTAAAGTGAAATAGAGTCCTATAGAAATAATAAACTTATTTAGTAGGAAAGTATTATAGACTGCTTCTACTTTTAAATTTAAGTTAATTAAAATAACAACATTCACTTCCCCCATCTAAATAGCTAAATCTCTAGTGCCCAATAATTTTGCTTGTAGCTGCCATGTAGGATAATGCAAACCTGCTGTGGTAATTTATATATTTACTTATCAAGTACATATAGACTAGTCTCTCTTTATAATAGTAGAAGACAGAATAGGAGACAAAAAATAAAATCACTGCTCTGGTGAAGCTTTTATTATACTAGGGATAAGAGAACACAACTAAAAATGTTAGTTATTAGTAAGCAAGCACTATGAAAAGTAAGAGAACAGAAGACATGACAATGAGTGGACAGCAGAGATTGTACAACAATTCTATCTGTACACTACTCAAGGGATGGAATTCACAATGACCCGATGCACTTTTGCCATCCCTCCCTTGACTGTTTCTCTCTCCTCCTAACTCTAGCCTCACCCATTCCTCTTTCAACTTCTATAAGAACCCAACTATTTTGATTGTACATATGAATGGAATTGTTTTGTTTTTCTCTATGTGCCTGGATTATTTCATTATTAATCCAATAATATCTATTTCTATCCGTTTCATTCTCCTTATAGCTAAGTAATGTTCTATTGTGAAGATGAGCCACAATTTCTTCACTCATCCATCAGTGGATGGATAGATAGTTGTTTCCATTTCTTAGATATCCTCACTTTTTATCAATTTGACATGTCCATTTATGTGTACAATACATCTTGATCAGTGTCACCCCTTCTATCATCACCGCCATCTATTTCATCACCTCCCCATTTCCTCAAGTTTCCTATTTTCACTTTCACATATGTACATTTCACATATGTACATTGAATGTTACGACTGTTTGAAGCCATCCTTTCCTCATTTGACTGTCCAACTCCCCCCACTCCCATACCCCTCAGTCAAGATATATTTCAGTTTCCTTATATTCCTTTCATGAAATTGTTTTCAAAGGAGTTACACCATACAAACTTACCCCTGTTCATACTATGGTCTGTTTGATTGTGTATATTTTTCTCTGTGTTTATATTTTAAGTCCAACTTCCACATGTAAGGAAAAAGTTTACTCTTTTTCTATTTCAGCCTGAATTTCTTCACTCAGTATGATTTTTTCCAGGTCAGTGTTTCCCTGTAAATGACACATATTTACTGACGAATGAATAAGATTATCTTGTGTGTATAGTAGGGTGGGTGGTAGATGATTTTTTTTCTATCCTTTTATCAGTTGCAGATTCCTTAACTTGGCTATGGTGATTATGGGTGTATAGGTGCATTCATTATATTCTGACTTGCAATCTTTCAGATAAATTCCAAGAAAGAAATGTTTAATAAATGCTTGAGAGGATGCTCAACATCCCTGGCTATCAAGGAAATATAAATCTCATGTATTGTTTAAGCAGTAGTTGTTTGTTTAGAAGACACTGAGGGTAGATGCAAAGTTATATAACACCACTAAGCACATGATTACAACAGAAATGGTGAATTCACAGTCATTCTGAAGAGGGTTATCACAGGAGATATAGTGAGAAATGATTGGAGCATATTATCAATCTAGCCAATAAGGGTATGTTAATTGAATAGGAATGAGAGGAGGCGGGGGGAGGAGAGAGAGAGAGGGAGAGAGAGAGAGAGAGAGAGAGAGAGAGAGTTCAGTAATTGCTTCAAATGTCAGTCCTTGGGGAATGAAGTTGCTATTTTATTGCAGGTGAGCTAAAAGCAAGATTTACTTTTTGATTATCTAAATATTGATGTGATTGTGAAGTAACCTATCAGAGTATTAAATATGAAGTTCTGGCATGACAAGGCTGAAAATAGAAACACAGAAATTGTCAGTGTATAGAAAGGTCTTTATAGTTTCAAGATTGGTATAGTGACCTAATTATGGTAATTAGAACTAAGAAGCAGTCCAAGGATGGAGCCTGGAGGACAGAAATACTGATCACAATGAAAAACCAACCCAAAAAAGCATGAAGAGGGAGAAATGGGCAAAAGAGAAAATGCAACTCAGAGGCCAAAATGTGGAAATACTGAAAACTAAGCTTTAAGGGGCCTAACTGGGATTTTTAATGCAGTGAGTCTTTGTCTGGTGCTACAATCAATGGCTACACTGCTCTGTGTGAGGATTTCCTTGTTAAAATTGAAACAGGACAAATGCCATGTTCTCTGTATTCCATTATATTGCCAGATACAGTGCTGGGTACCCAATATGTATTTAAAGAGTAATCAATACTTATTTATTGGCCAAATAACTGAGTTGCAACAATATTGTCAATAAATAAGTGGCTAATAGGATTAATAGTCAAGTGTATGGATTGTACAAACTGTGTTAGCAGCACCCACATCTGTGTATCTTTCAACTTCTGTTGTCCAGGAAACAAGTATCCAAGCCAAGGACTCTCTTAGGAAGCTCAGTGGACACTCCTAACTTCCTTCACATATGGTCCTAAATTATTTAACAAATCTAGATTAGCAAAAGAACAGTAATGAATTACAGCATGCATTCCTGCTTTGGCATTCTCATGCTAATGTCTTTTCTGCTCATTATGGTCACTCTATCCTTTGTTTCCCTGAGCACACATTTAAGAGATAGGGAAATACCATTTATCTTCCTATTTCCTGGAACGGCTTTCTACGGTTGACTATGCTTCTCATAAAATTGATTTAAGACATTTCCCAGACATTGAAATGATTGCCAACTACCTTTAACTTCTCTTGATGTGTTTCCTCTAAGAACTTTCCTGAGTTAGTTGACTGGGCAAACATTCCTTTAGCTATTCTCTTTTGAGGACTAGATGCTGTAGACAGTCCTATGGGCACAGACTAAAAACTTTTCTTTCTTTTTTCTTCCTAATTTACTTTGTTGTTTTAGATGTGATATACAGTGGAGTTACCTTTACATACATCAGGTGATAAGAACGCAAAAACATCTTTTTATTTTAGGAAAAGGGGTTTCCACATTTAAAAAAAAACCAAAAACAACCCATTTTCACAGAAAAAAAAAGAGTGTCCATTCTAGAGCTAAAGATAGGATTTCTAAATTTCTTAGTATTTCTTCTTGGAATCTACTTCTCTGTGTGTGTCTCTGTGTGTGAATGTATGTTATGTGTTGTAAGACTTTTTGGTCACTTTTTAAAAGTACACATAGCATTCTTAAATACTGCTTCAGTAGCTATATGTTATTCTATAATAAAAATGTTTCAGTCTCCCTTAAAAATAGGCATTTAAGTTGTTTCCAATTATCTTGTCATAAATAATGCTACATTGCACATTTTTGTTCATAATATATATTCTGTGTTTAGAGAAAAATTCCCCAAAGTGAAATTATTCAGTCAAAAGTTACAAATATTTAAGTCTGCAGATACACATTGCTCATGAATTTTATAAAAATATTTACCATTTCAACTTCTATCTATAATGTATGCCAAATCCCAATACTCTCCCACTAGTATTAACTGTTAAGTAGTTGTGCCTTTTACCTAAACTTTGCTAATTTAATAAGTTGAGAGCCAAAATTTTATTGATCATCATGTGCTTGATTGCTTCTCAACATGCATATTTATTTGTTATATAAACTGTTTTATTCATGTCATTTTCTCATTTTCTCTGGGCCCTCAAAGTATTCTTTTCAATTTATTTTGGTTTTCATACAGTAAATATTTTCCAGTTGTTAAATATCTCTGTACAAATGGGATTTTCCAGAATTATCAAGTTTTTTTTCATATGCTTTGTAGCATAGAACTTAATATAAAATTAGGAGAGTTACTGTCTTCTAAACTAATAAAAAATATTGTTGACTTGGTAGGGTGGCTTATGCCTGTAATCCTAGCTATTTGGGAGGCCTGAGGTTCAGAGCTAATCAGAATGGAAAAGTCCACAATACTCTTATCTCCAATTAACCATCAAAAAACTGAAAGTGGAGGTATGGCTTCAGTGGTAAAGCACTAGCACTGAACAAGGAAGCTCAGAAACAGTGAGCAAGGCCTTGAGTTCAATCCCCAGGACCAGAAATACATATAAGCAAAAATGCCATTAAAAAAATTCTCCCATTCACCTAATATTCACTGATAACAGTTCCTAACATTTACTGCAGTTTATCTTTTTGTAATGTACTTAAGCACTGTGTGTATGGGAGCAGGGTATTATGCTCATAGTGAGGCTTAAATTCAAGGTTTTGCATTCTCCCTTTTCTTGCTCATGGAAAGGGCTCTGCTTCATGAATCATGCCTCCAGTCAGGTTTTTCTGGTTACCTGGAAATATAGTCTCTTTTTTACTTTTCTGCTTAGCTAGCTTCAAACCTTGATCATCTGGGACTGAGTGTCTAAGCTTACAGGCATGAGCCGCAGGTGATTGACTAAAGCACTTTTTGTAAAAGTAGGCCCATAGGAAAAACAAAACCTCTTGTTTCCATTTCCTGGAGTTTATTTTGGTAAGTATTATTTATACGACCAGATGCCTTTTATTTTTTCTTTTGTCTTATTTGTTTATCTGTCTTTGGGCAAGTAGGGGATAGGGGGCAGAGATATGGTGGGACAAAGGATAAACAAATGCAGCAGTGATACTCACTAGAGACTTGTAAATGAACTACGCAACTTGTAGGTGGGGTCAGGAGGGAAAACTGGGACAGAGGGGGTGACATTGTTCAAAAGGACATATACTTTTTTTCTGACTTATGTTACTGTAACCCCTCTGTACATCACCTTTACAATAACAATTTAAAAATGCATTTTAAAAAGAAAAAAAGAAGATAAAAGTATAAAAATGCCCATATGGTTCATTCTATTTTTTTACACTTACCATCTTAAGTATATATTACGATTGCAGTCAGTATTCTTCATCGTAATTTTAAGAGCTTCTCAATATAGATAGATAAAATTTTATTTATCAAGACTACCTTTGAATGTCTTCATTTCTAATATTTATTGTTATAGAGTTGTACAGACATCATTATGGCTGAATCTTTGGGTTTATCTATCATTGTTTAGGTAGGCTAACTTTTCCTAAAAGAAGGTCATAGTTTTAAACAAATGTTATGATCTTTGTTACAAACAAAAAAAGTTACCTTTCAAACAAGCTCTTAAGTTTATGGCATGTTTTTTCCTTTGACATAAAGTTGTAAATTTTTACACAGAATTTGAAGTAATTTAAAAGAAATGATTCATCTAAATGTTGGGAAAGAAAGAGAAAAAAATAAATATGGAATGTCAGAAACCCAATTCTCCAAAGCAGATAGCTCAAAATGTATAAGTCTAAGAGTTACCAAATACATGTCTTCATTTCTAAATGCATTCATTGTGAGTTGCACATCAGGAGGTGAGTTATTTGCTTTGTTTACATTGTTACTCTCATAAACAATGCTCTCCAGATGCACTGAAGATGTGGATGGCTTGGAGGACTTAAATATACCTACTGAGCATTTATATGCACCAAAACCCTTGTCAAAGAGATCATTTCCTTGAACTCCCAAACAACTTCAATTAATGAAAGAGGAAACCACCACATTTCAGAATAGTTGAAGGGACTGTCCTAATTTAGAAAGTGGATGTATAAATTTGAGGTCTGTGGTACTCCAAAGGTTTACAGTTTTACTACTGCAGATTGCCCCGTGAACTCTAAGACTTAGCATGAATTTTGTTTATTATTGGCTGAAAAAAATCACACGCATTTGGAATGTTAATAGTCAAAAGCAGGTATCAGTGATCCCCACTCCCACCCATTCCACTTCCTATAGATGGCTTCCTATAGATGGTACACACACGCTATGTCCTCAAATACCTGGGGCCAGTCCTCTCCATCTCAGCTGCACAGTTCTCTTGCACATCACCACTGATTTGGTTTCTTCCTCATCTAAGAACCCAGATGAGATCTAGCTCCAGCATCTTTGCCCCAAGTTTGCACCCTATGTTCAATATTCCTTCAACAGTGATGGTACCACTTCCTACGCAATTCTAGAGAATGGTTGTCACATTCCCCTACATTTTTACAAGCACCTTCAAGACTTATCATTTTTTTAATCATGAGGCTAAAACTAACTAGGACTTTTCCTTCAATTATTATGGTCAGGCAGAAGCTATTAGTACACTGTCTTTTACTGAATTCAGAAGAAAACCAAGGATTGCACAAAAGACATGCAAAGACTACTCGGGAGAGATCAATGACCTACAAGGTTGCAGCATTTTTGTCCCTAGGTGTCATTGGAGAGAAAGAGTCACTACGTTGTTGTCAGAGTAATAGTAGATGGTCACAGTAGTCCCACATGGTAGGAATCATCTCTGTTATAGTTAAAGATGCCAAGACTAGTATGTTCAATGCCAGGGTCAAGGTTTCACAGGAATCGGGGAGCTTGTGATTGTAACTCCACCTGGCACCAGAGGTTTGTCTTTTCTATGGCACTGCAACGGTTTCTACCTGTTGTTGAAGTAACTGCCTCCCTTTTTAACTACTGTCACTAGGAAGTTCTGATGCTGAGTAGTACTGAAGGGTTAAATTAAAGTGACTCTATTCTGAGGTGTTAACCAATTTGCTGTTTACATTAAAATATGAATGACCCAGGGCACGCATAATCTAGGAACTGACTTGTTTGTGCTAAAACTGTTAAGCTGCAAATTCCTTAAACAAAGCTATCTTGAAGTCAGGCTCCACTCTGTACTGTGCCTGGCCTTGGAAAAGACTATGCTAAGCAAAAGATGAAAGGACATTGTAAACAGACCCAGACTGTCAATCACCCCATTTGTCAGGACAGCTTGTGAAAACCCAGACAGCAAGTAAAAACCCTTGATAACCTTTGACCGCCCTAGAATGCCCCTAGCCCCGAGCCAATCAGCCTTCTGTCCGTACCCTAATTCTGCTCAAACACCTGGTTGCTGTAAATTTTGTAGTTTTCGCCTTTATAAGTCCTGTAAAAATCCAGCTCAGGGCTTCCTCCCTATCTCTGCTGCGTTGGAGTAAGGGATGAGGCCCGAGCTGCGGCCTGCCTGAATAAAGCCTTGCTTTTACGTTTTGGAACATCTGGCTCTCGGTGGTTTTCTTGGTGGTCTTCTCCTGACTTGGGCATAACATTACTGGGGATTGCACCAAATGAAGCCAGGAGATCAGGTTATTAGCACCCCAGACAACTGCTGTTGGTCACTGGATGCTGGAAGAAGAGGTACCTGTCAGCCAATAGCAGTGGCCAAGTGTAAATACTGGGCTAAGTTGTCAGAGGTCATTTTGCCTATTGTTTTAGGAATGAGTGTTCCAACATTAGAAAGCATGTTCTACACTACTGTCTTTTGACATTGGGTCAGCGACCTAAGATGGTTTCTCTGTGTCAGCACCACCCATCAGCAACCGTGAATGCTACACAGAGAATGGCAGAGACTTACTTCCCAGAGTGCCTCTACAGAGGCAGCCTAGATGTTCAAAACAGAGTGTGGTGGAAGAGCCTTTGACTAGAAGAAAAAAAAATCCAAGGCTGCTAGTCTCTCTGCAGATTTACAAATTTTTAAGCTGTTCTTTACTTATTTCCTAGAATTGATATATGAACATCTGTAGCATAGTTCTTTACAGTAGACACCTTAATAAAAGCAAATTCTTCCCCTTTCTCTTTTAATGTATAAGGTGACTTTGGAGTTAGATGTTAGCAAAGATCTTTTTGAGTTCTTATATCTATATGAGAATAGTGTAGTAGATTCTCAGACTTTGCTCTTTATTGACTGTGTTCATAGTAGTCCAGTTTTGGTTTCTATTTAATCATGAAATTTTATAACTAATGCAAACCTCAGAAAGTGTTCAAGTATTTATGCTACTCAGGAGAAAACAAACACATTGATAAGGGTAGGAGAGGAAATTGACTTGCACAAGACCACACTGAAATCAGTGACAAGGTAGAGAATACCATCAATGCATCCTCCCCCTACCCCAAGGTCATCAACAACTTCCCCATCTCTGGATGCTTCTGGTACATTCCAGTTTATAAGGAAGAATCATTTGCCCTTCTTGTGCTAACATTATTCTAGCATGTAATATCTGTGTTTAAGGCAATGACCTGAGAAATACTTTTATTTCCAGGGTTGCATTTATTTTGCAAGGTTTATTAATTTTATTTATGTATTTGATCTCTCAAATGAAATAATAAACTAATTAGTGGGACAATTTACTGGTGTGCTCTGCCAAGGGTGTTTTACAACCTCTGTGCTAGCTTGTCTAAATGTGGTGTCAGCAGATCAAGTTTCTGCCCTGCTACCCTTAATTTCTGCCATCAGACACACATAGCTGCTTGTGCTGCAATAAGGACTTGTGCCTCCAGGGGGCGATGGAGATGCCCGATCATAAAGCAAAAGAAATTTTACCCAGGACCCTCTCTTGAACTCATTCAACAAACAGGCTGGTAGGGTTGGAAGTGGGGGTTCGTAGAGAGCAAAATCGGGGCATTTAAAATGAGAAATTCTGGGAAATGTGGGGTATTGTGTAGTTTTTGAAGTCACATACAAATGAATTCACAGTCAAGACCAAAGTGAAATGGAGTCGTCCTTGAAGATAAAGATTTTTTTTAAAGAAAGAAAAAGATACTATGCCATTGCAAGATATAGGATCAAAAGTAAAAAGAGAAAGAAATGCTGCAAGGCCAGAGCCATTTGAAGAAATAGAGCAATAGTGCCAAGGTTGTGTTGATTTACTTTATGTAATTTAGCTTTGAAGATTATCTGAATACAACTATTCATACTGGCAACTCACTAAGAGTTAAAAGGTAGAGAACTAACATCCAGGAAGGTGACTATTCAGTGTTTCATTTTATAGTGTGAGAATATATGGATGTCAACAGTGATAGCTGTCATCAGAGGCAAGTAGCTAATGGAGTAGACGCTGAAGTCAGACTATTAGACGTAAATTCCTATACTATACTTTTTTTTCTGTGTTACTTCTAGATAAATTGTAAGTAATCATCTGACCATCAGTTTCTGCATCCGTATAATGAGAATAATAGTAGTGTCTATGGGATATTGTAACAATTAAAAAGGAAAATACACATAGAAGTAAATATCAGTAGAGATCCAAGATCATTTGGCTTAGACTATGAATCTAAGTTCTCATCTTATGTATATACTACGTATCTTATGTACATACCATATGTTATACATAAGATCTTAAGCCCTGAGAATAAATCAATTGGATGAATCAACGTCCACTAGTGGAATGATACCCAGGAAAAACTTTTATATACAATCTTCATGTTATACTACTGGTGATACTTTATACTTTGCCCTGGAAAAAGTTGTTCTTTGCTGTTTGTAAACAAAAAAAAAAAGAAATTATCTTTGAAGTACTTGAACTTCCCTCCAGGGAAGCCCTGAGTTCTCATGACAGCCAATATTCAGCACTGTCCTAGTTATTACTTTTTCTGTCTCCATTCATCTATAAACATTATTATTATTGTTAAAACACATATTAGAACTATGTCTTGAATATTAGAAGAGTTTAGTAAGTGTTCATTGTTGAATAAAAGAATGGATAGGTGAATAAGTGACTCACTGTGTCAAAGCTACTGGTGTTCTGAGATCCATGGGCTCTATTACTATGTTTATCAACTATTTTTTATATAATAAGCAAAACCAAGTGAGAGATAAACTTTTCCAATTATTTACATCCACTATAGACTTATTCAATAGAGCAAAGCAATGTGCAACATAAAAGTTTTTACATTCTTAATAACACAATTTCATGAACATATCCTTTTGGAGTGGAGGTAAAAGTTGACAGTATCCTTGTGTCTTAATGATGTCTCTGCTTGTGCACTAGCTCTCCTGTAGATATAAAGGCTCTCACTGGAAGTCCTGCCTGCTGCTGAACTGTCCATATGAATTAGATCTATGAGGGTTCTTGTCAGTCAAACTCCAAATCAAAAGCCAGACACTAGTTATATCGCTACAGCACAGCAGAAGGTCAGTGCTTTCCTGCAGTCAGAGCTATGAAAAGTTAAGAGCCTCACATTGCAATGAAGGAATCTCATTGTGATTGGTTCTTTCAGAGGTGTCACTGCTTATACCTGTGTTGTGATTGGATGTATTCAAATTAGCAGTTTTAGGGAAGATGCAGATGGAATAACCCTGGTGTGTTAATTATATTCATATATGGTGGCTCTCAGTGGGACATAGTCATCCCCCTTATATGTTTGATAATGATAAATTTCTGGGTTCAGAACTGGTCTTCGTTCCCATCTTCACCCTCTATATGACTCAGACTGTCATAGGTCCCCAAGATACTGAGCTTCAAGCCCCAGACAGATGCCAAGACAAGTTTATGTCTCAATGATCTTTCACAAATATCTAGAATTATTAGTACTTAAGCCAAACTTTATGGCCTGACATTTATCCTATGCCTACACTCATCAGGCTTTTTGATACACTAATTAACATCACAAACTTTCAACTAGACAATCTCTCATTTTTTAAATAAGGCAAATAAAGAAAAGGAATGTGATGCCATACAGTGTCCAGCCCATTGTGCTAATGAGAAAATATTTTCTGTAAAATACTGCTGATAACCACCAAGAAAGATGTTAAAATGAGGATAAAATAAACTCTAAAAAGGCAATTATTGCCAGGTGCTCATGACTCAAGCCCATAGTCCTAGCTAATCAGGAGGCTAAAATCTGATTATTGCAGTTCAAAGCCCACCTGGGTAGAAAAGTCTCTGAGATTCTTATGTCCAATTAACCACTCAAAACCCAGAAGTTGTGCTGTGGCTCAAGGCTGTAGAGCGCTAGCCTTGAGCAAAAACAGGTTCAAGGACAGTGCCCAGGCCCTGATTTCAAGCCCCAAAATTGAAAAAAAAAAAAAAAAGAGGCAATTATCCACTTATCCTTTGGCTCTATCACTTTGGTAGAAAGCAAAGATCAGACATGAGATTTACTGTGACACCTACAGAAATCTTGTAAATCGTCTGTGTTTTCAGAGCTATGCAAAGAACCTTGGGTTTATTCTCAGTTCTCCAGAACAGAAACTTCTTTAGATTTCCAGATGGTCTCAGCTAACAAGCCATGTCTCGTTCTGGTCCAAGACTTATATCACAAGCCAGGCCATCATAAGAGACTACACAGAATGCACATAAACTCAGACATCTATTGGGTAACTAGGATAATATCTTTGACAGTTTGGTGCACTAGACTTCTTTTTGATATTTCTGAAAGCTGGTGCCTGAAACAAAAGTGGCAGCAACACCAGTTTCTGTGAGGGTCCTCAGCAGGGTTGAAGGCAGATGCTTCTCCTTATATCCTTACATGCAGGAAGAGAATGAAATAGTCCTTTGGGGAACCCTACTGCACTATTTGTGGGAGTATAAACTTGTTTAATCACTCTGGAAAGCAGTGTGGAGGTTCCTCAAAAGGCTAAACATAGAGCTCCAGCAACCTCACTTTTGGGCATTTCTCAAAGGATTACAAGCAAGACCACACTAAAGCTACCATCACAACGATGTACATTGTGGCACAATTTACCATCGCTAAAATATGGAACCAGCCCAGATGCCCCTCAGTAGATGAACTGATTAAGAAAATGTGGTACATATGCCCAATGGAATTCTATGCTTCTATCAGAAAGAATGACATTGCCCCATTCATAAGGAAATGGAAAGACTTGGGGGGAAAAAATCATACTAAGTGAAGTGAGCCAGACCCAAGGAAACATAGGCTCTTGTTTCCCTCATTGGTAAAAATTAGTATATGTCTAGGATAGTCCTAGCAGAAGATCACAATAGCTCAACAGCTATGTATATATGAACACATAAGATGACACTAAGCGAAATGAACATTAAGTTATGAAAATAAGTGGTTTATCATTGTTGTTGTCATTTTCAACATAATATGTGAAATTATGCCTTTTTCTTTTGTCGTTCTTCCACATGTTTTTACCCCTGATGTCACTGTAACTGATTTTGGTACCCTGGGTATTGTATATTTGTACATTTATTGGAACTAGGGAAGGGAAAGGGAACATCAAAATGGAAGGACAAAAGGTAAAACGTGAACCAATGCAGCAGCAATACTTCCACGACAATATGCTATAAACCAACTGTACAACTAGTGGGTGGGGGGTGGACACAAAGGAATGGGGAATGGGTGAAGGTAGAAAAAATGAGGAGGAGGTAGCAAGTTTGATAAGAAGTATACTCACTGCGTTATGTATGAAACTGTAACCCCCTCTGCACATCAATTTGAAAATAAAAATTAAAAAAAGAAATAGCCTTTTTATAATGTCACTAATACCATTCGTGAAGGCTCACCCTAATGATCTAATTATCCCCCAAGTGCCTCAGCTTGTAATATCACATTGAGGATTACAATCTCAATAGTGAGTTTGGAGAATGCATCCACATAAGTTTCTGAGGAAGACAGCCTACATGTTTACTCCATGGGAGTCAGAGTTCCTCACTCCAAGTTAGAACTATGGTTATTTTACAAATGGGAGTATTTTGTTTCTCTGATTCCAAATTTTTGGTGTGTATTTCAAACAAGCAAGTTTTTTTAATATCACATTTGATTTCTAGTTAATGTACTGTATCATTCAATAACTGGTGCCATGTTTCTTCATGGCACTTATCATCTGAAGTGCTCTGCCTTTAATTATGTGTTTGTGTAGTGTCTGTCTTCATGCCCTGGAACATATAAGGAAGGTCCATAAGAGCAAGGAATATCTTCTTTAGTAAGTCTCCAGTAATCAAACCAGTTTGTGGCATAGATGAATATTTATGAATGAAAAATTAATATTGAGTGGATAGAAGGACAAGTAGATGAATAAATGAGAAAATAGGGAAAATATGTAGTATTTAAGGTATTATAGCATTTACACAGGGTACAAGATAAGACCAGTGGAACACTATGTAGAACTACAGAATTTAGAACTTTACACATCAAATACACAGATTTAAAACTTTGTACAAGACAAAACTAGCATTACAAATCAATATAGAAATAGTTGACGAAGAAATCAGTGGTATAATAATAGTGTATAATTATTCAGAAAAATGACTGAATTCTGACCTTGAATCATGCGAAGATTATTAATTCCAAGTGGATTGCATTTAAAAGGTGTAACTTTTAAAACCTCAAAAGAAACTGCAGATCTTTATAGAAATCTTTATGATCCAGGTTTAGGCAAGGATTTGTTGAATAAAATAGAAAAAACACCTGTCATACGGATATGCTGAATGTTAGTATATTTAATATTAAACTTTAAAAGTTTGATATGCCCCTTAAAAGTGAAAAGACAAGGTTTAGACTAGGGAAAATGTGTGTAACCTATGGAACTATAAAAAATATGGGCATCTAATGCATGCAAATAAATATAGAATAATTATTACAAACTCATATGTGCCCATTCATATCTTCACCTAATATTACCAATTAACTATTTTCCATATATAGAAGTATTTTCCTAAGACTTTTGCCCACATTAGTGCTCAGAATATTAATGTCATTTTTATAGTCCTCCCTAAGTACTGTTTTTAAAATCTCACTCCTTCTCTGCCCTAGCACACACACCCACACTTCCTTTCCCTGTTTCTGGCTTTTGAATAGCACCATCTCATATACCAAATATTTCACTCTCTTACTTTTTTAATGTTATCTCCCTCCACTAACACCTCCTTAGAATATTAAGCAGAAAGAAAAAGCCAACTTCAAAGGGGTAGGATGGGGTCAAGAGAAAAAGGTTGGTCAAATGAAGAGGGGAAGTGGGGAACAATGAGGTCAAGAACCCAATGTCCATCCTACAAAATTAAGAAGAGATAGGGAAGGGGTTGGTAGAGGAGGAATAGGTGAGAATGCTGAAAGGGTTGACACTGGTCAAAATATATTGTGTTTACAAGCTATTTTGCTAAATGGAAACTCCTTTTTATTACATAAAGATAAAAATTAAACATTAAAAATAAATGAAAGCAAAAAGGACTGTGTGTGTGTGTGTGTGTGTGTGTGTGTGTGTGTGTGTAACTCCAGTGTAGAGTATCTTCACAGTAAGTTCAAGACTCTGAGTTCAAACCCCAGTACCACAAGAAATATTTTTCCATAATAATTTATCTATATGCCATGAATAAAGACTGGAAATGAGACAAAACCTTAAAGAAGGCTATTCCTGTGTGGTGAGGTTATGGATAATATTCACTTGTTTATTTTGTATGCATGTTTATTTGCATTTTCCATTTTTTGTAAGATGAAGATAGGTGATTCTGTGTAAAAAATAAATTTCAAATGGGAAAACTGAAAACAAAAGAAAAACGATAAAAAATGCAAGAATATTCAATCTCACCCTTCATTAGAGAAATGTACAGTAAGACACATAAAATGTTGTATATCCATGCATTTGGAAAATTTTAGGTTAGTACCGAAGGATTGTAAGGATGTGAATTAAGGCTAGGTCTGTCTAACTGCCTCTACTGTCACTTTGTAGAACAACTTTCAACCTCTAGTAATATTGAAGATAGGTGTGCCCTGGGTCCCTACCAGCTAACAGAGAAATATCACACAAATTTGCCTAAAGAGTGGACCAGGTCCAATACTGCATTATTTGTGATAGCATAATTTGAAAATCACCCAAATGTCCATCAGTATGGAAAATTGAGCCAGAAGATATCCGTATGATAAATACTGAATGCTAGACTAAGAGAATTAAACTTCTATCAATGTATGACAATCTTCAACTACTGAACAAAATTTAAGAAAACAAAGCAGGCTTCTGATGGCTGCCTGCAGTTGAAATACCATTTAAGCAAAGGTTGTATTTTTTTTTTCAGATTTTATTATCAAACTGATGTACAGAGAGGTTACAGTTTCATACGTTAGGCATTGGATACATTTCTTGTACTGTTTGTTATCTCGTCCCTCATTCCCCCTTCCCTCTTCCCCCTTTCCCTTTCCCCCCATGAGGTGTTCAGTTCACTTACACCAAACAGCTTGACAAGTATTGCTTTTGTAGTTGTTTGTCTTTTTTTACCCTGTGTCTCTTGAATTTGGTATTGTCTTTCTATTTCCTAGTTCTAATACCAGTATATACGGTTTCCAATATACTCAGATAAGATTACAGAGATAGCGTAGGTACAACCACAGGAAGGTGATACAAGAACATCATCAATAATAGAAGCTATAGATACACATGGGACGTTGAAAGTAGTTACAACTGTGATATAACTATTGTTTCCATAACATGGAGTTCATTTCACTTAGCATCATCTTATGTGTTCATAAGGGTATAGCTATTGGGCTCTTGTGATCCTCTGCTGTGACTTGCCTAAACCTGTGCTAATTATTCCTAATAAGGGAGACCATAGAGTCCATGTTTCTTTGGGTCTAGCTCACTTCACTTAGTATATTTTTTTTCCAAGTCCTTCCATTTGCTTACAAATGGGGCAATGTCATTCTTTCTAATAGAGGCATAAAATTCCATTGTGTATATGTACCACATTTTCCTGATACATTCGTCTACTGAGGGGCATCTGAGTTGGTTCCAGATTCTAGCTATGACAAATTGCTCTGCGATGAACATTGTTGTGCTGGTGGCTTTACTGTGATTTTGTTTGTGGTTTTTTGGATAGATACCCAAAAGTGGGGTTGCTGGGTCATAGGGGAGTTCTATATTTAGCCTTCTGAGGAATCTCCATACTGCTTGCCAGAGTGGCTGAACCAGTTTACATTCCCACCCACAATGAAGTAGGGTTCCCTTTTGGCCACATCCCCTCCAACAATTGTTATTGTTAGTTTTCTTTTTTTTTAATTTAATTTATTTATTAATTGAACACAAATTTTTTTGACAAGGTCTTGTGCAAAAAGGGTACAGTTACATAGTAGGTCAGTGTGTACATTTCTTGTGATATCTTATGCCCTGTTTTTCTTTCCCTTCTCTAGGTCAGGTAGACATATATACAATATACAATGTATCAAGAAAACATATACAGTAGCCACATGGCCAAGCCCAATAAAATTCGCCTAGGGCTTTAAATGTAATGTCGATATTAGACAATATGTCGACAGTAGTCTTATATGAACGTACATACATAGATTTTGAGCTATTGTATTCCACTGAGAGGTCAACTTTTGACTTTTATATGTTGAGTAGTTGTTTGGTTTTAGTTACATACTGTTGGGTCGCTCCCCCAATCCTGTGGGAAATACTATTTGACAAGCAGTTTTTGGTTTCACAGACCTGGTCTCTACTGTCTCTCTGTCTCCCTTTCTTTCTTTTTTTTTTTTGCCAGTCCTGGGCCTTGGACTCAGGGCCTGAGCACTGTCCCTGGCTTCCTTTTGCTCAAGGCTAGTACTCTGCCACTTGAGCCACAGCGCCACTTCTGGCCGTTTTCTGTATATGTGGTGCTGGGGAATCGAACCCAGGGCCTCATGTATACGAGGCAAGCTCTCTGGCCACTAGGCCATATCCCCAGCCCCTCTGTCTCCCTTTCTTAATAGTCATATATCAGGGAGATCATGCCCCTTTGTTTTCTGTGTTCTAGGCTTGTCTTGCTCAACATTATTTGTTCGAGTTCTGACCATTTCCCTGTGAATAACAATATTTCACCATTCCTAATCGCTATGTAGTATTCCATTGTGTATAGGTACCATATTTTTTGGATCCATTCGTCTGTGGAGGGGCATCTGGGTTGTTTCCATATTTTGGCTATTGTGAATTGTGCCCCGATAAACATGAAAGTACAAATGTCTTTTTGATATCTTGGGACTTGCTGTTTAAGATAGATGCCTAGGAGTGGTATGGCTGGGTCATAGGGTAGGGATCCTGTTAGCTACCCTATGAGAAACCTCCATATTGTTCTCCAAAGTGGTTGTACTAATTTAGACTCCCACCAACAATGGAGAAGGGTTCCTCTTTCCCCGCACCCCCTCTAGCATTTTTGTTGTTGCCTGAGTTCAGAGTATAAGCCATTCTAACTGGGGTGAGGTGGAATCTCAGGGTTGTTTTTATTTGCATTTCCTTTCCTACCAGAGATGTTGAACATTTCCTCATATGTTTCTTTGCCATTTTTATTTCTACTCTCATGAAGTCTCTCTTTAGCTCCTTTGCCCATTTCCTAATTGGTTTATTGGGCATGGAGGGGCTTAGTTTTTTGAGTTCTCTGTAGATGACAGATATTAGTCCTTTGTCTGTTGCTGTGCTGGTAAAGATCCTTTCCCATACGGTTGGCTGCCTTTCTGTTTTGGTGGCTATGTCCTTAGCTGTGCAGAAACTTTTTAATTTGTAGTAGTCCCATTTGTCGAGTCTCTCCCCTATTTGTTGTGCCCCTGGGACTATATTCAGGAAGTTCCTTCCTGTGCCTATAAGTTCTAGCGTCTTTCCTACTCTGTCCTTCAGTAGTTTCAAGGATTCAGGTCTGATATTGAGGTCCTTGATCCATTTTGAGTTGATCTTGGTGCATGGTGATAGGCTTGGGTCTACTTTGAGTTTTCTGCATATGGCTGCCCAGTTCTCCCAGCACCAGTAGTTGAAGAGGCTATAGTTATTCCATTGTATGTCTTTAGCTCCTTTGTTGAGTATCAGCTGACTGAAAGAGTGTGGTTTTATTTCTGGATCTTCAATTCTAATCCATTGGTCTTCCGGTCTGTTTTTATACCAATACCAGGCTGTTTTTGTTATGATGGCTCTATAGTAGAGTTTGAATTCTGGTATTGTGATACCTCCTGCACTGCTTTTTTTGCCCAGAATTGCTTTGGCTATTCTAGGTCTTTTGCTGTTCCATATGAATTTATGGATTGGTTTCTCTATTTCAGTGAAGAATGTGGCTGGGATTTTGATAGGGATTGCATTGAATTTGTATAACAATTTGGGCAATATGGCCATTTTCACTATATTGATTTTGCCTACCCAGGAGCATGGGAGGTCTTTCCATCTCCTTGTGTCTTCTTTGAATTCCCTTATTAGATTTTTATAGTTTTCATTAAATAGGTCCATCACGTCCTTGGTTAAGTTGATCCCTAGGTACTTTATTTTTTTTTTGGCTACTGTAAATGGAATTGTTTCCATAATTTCCTTTTCTGTTTGTATATTGCTGGTGTACAGAAAAGCTGCTGACTTTTGTGGATTGATTTTGTATCCTGCTACTTTGCCAAAATGGTTTATTAGGCGCAGGAGTTTGGGGACTGAGTTTTTTGGGTCCTTCAGATATAAGATCATGTCATCTGCAAATAGGGATAACTTGATTTCTTCCTTGCTGATGTGCATGATGTGGATCCCTTTGATGTCCTCCTCTTGCCTTATTGCTATGGCTAGGGATTCCAGCACTATGTTGAACATAAGTGGGGAGAGTGGGCATCCTTGTCTTGTTCCTGAGTTTAGGGGGAATGATTTAAGTTTCTCCCCATTTAATATGATGTTAGCAGTTGGTCTGTTGCACATGGCTTTTATTGTTTTGAGGAATGTACCATCTATTCCTGTTCTCTCCAAAGCTTTTAATAAGTATGGATGTTGTATTTTGTCAAAGGCTTTTTGGGCATCAACTGAGATAACAATGTGATTCTTGATTTTAGTTCTGTTTATGTGGTGAATTACGTTGATTGATTTATGGATGTTGAACTATCCTTGTGACTGTGGGATGAAGCATTCTTGGTCATGATGTATGATTTTCTTGATCAGTTTCTGGATCCTGTTAGCTAATATTTTATTGAGGATCATTGGGTCTGTGATCATTAGTGATATTGGTCTGTAGTTCTCTTTTTTTGTTGGGTCTTTGCCTGGTTTGGGAATGAGTATGATATTAGCTTCATAGAATGAGTTTGGGATTTCTCCCTGTGTTTCTGTTTCACGGAAGAGTTTGAGGAGTATTGGTATTAGGTCCTCACTAAAGGTTTTGTAGAATTCGTTGGTGAATCCATCTGGGCCTGAGCTTTTCTTTGTTGGGAGGTTCTTGATTCCCTCCTGTATCTCACTGTAAGTTATTGGTTTATTTAGTTGATTTATTTCTTCTTGGTTCATTTTGGGCAGTTTATACTTCTCTAAGAATTGATCCATTTCTGTAAAATTATTGTTTTTTACTGAGTAGAGGTTCTGGAAATAGCTCCTTATGATTGTTTGAATATCGTGTGTACTTGTAATTTTTCCGGTGGAGTCCCTGATTTTACCTATATGAGTCTCTTCTCTTTTTTTTTGTAAGTCTTGCAAGGGGTCTGTCAATTTTATTTATTTTCTCAAAGAACCAGCTTTTAGTCTTATTTATTTGTTAAATGGTCTTTCTATTTTCAATCAGATTTATCTCTTCTTTAATCTTTGTGATCTCTCTCCTCCTAGTCATTTTAGATTCTGTCATTTCTTGTTTCTCCAGTTGTTTTAGTTTCATCGTGAGGTTATTCACCTGCTCTGCTTCCATTCTTTTAATGTGAGTGCTGAGGGCAATGATCTTGCCCCTCAGTACTGCCTTAGCTGTGTCCCATAGGTTTCTTTGTGATGTATTTTCATTGTCATTGTGGCTTATGAATTTGTTGATTTCATCTTTAATTTGGTCTGTGGCCCATGTGTTGGATAACAGTGTGGGGTTTAGCTTCCAAGAATGTGTATGGCCTCTGTGGTAACCGTTGTTATTGAGGGTTACCTTTAATCCACTGTGATCAGATATAATACATGGGATGACGTCAATACTTTTGTATTTGCTGAGGTTCTTTGTGTGGGCTATGACATGGTCTATTTTGGAGTATAATCCATGGGCTGCTGAGAAGAAGGTGTATTGGGTCTCTGTAGGGTGGAAGATTCTGTATAGATCTGTCAGATCCATTTCTGATATGGTGTTACTTAGGTCCTCAGCTACCTTGCTGATCCTCTGGGTGTTGGATCTGTCTCTTGGAGAGAGTGGGGTATTAAAGTCTCCCACTATGACTGTGTTTGTGTCTATCTTGTTCTGTAATTCTGTGAGAATTTGCTTGACATATGTGGGGCCTCTTTTGTTCGGTGAGTATACATTTATCACCGTGATGTCTTGATTCTGGATTTTTCCTTGTATTAAAATGTAGTGTCCTTCTTTGTCTTTTTTATTTGATTTTAATGAAAAGTCCAGCTTGTCTGAGATCAGGTTGGCTACACCTGCCGTTTTGGTAGGTGGGTTTGCTTGGAAGATCTTTCTCCATCCTTTCATTCGGAGCCTGTTTTTGTCCCTTGCTGTAAGGTGGGTCTCTTGTAGACAACAGATGCCAACTTTTTGTTTGCGGATCCATTCTGCCAGTCTGCTCCTCTTTATCGGAGAATTTATACCATTTATATTCAAAGAGATCAAGGATAAGAGTGTTTTTTTCTCCTTCCATTTTCTTGTTGGGCTGTTTTTCCTCTTTTTTTTTTTTTCCTTCTCTTTAGTGAGCTGCTCTTTCTGTTTCTGTTTCTGTCTGTGTATCCTGTACAATCTTTATTGGGTGGGATTCCCCTCTTAGAATTCTCTGTAGGGCTGGTTTTTTATTCACATACTCCTTTAGATTCTCTTTGCTATGGAAAGATCTGATTGTCCCTTTGAATGTGAACTCCGATTTCGCTGGATATTTAATCCTAGGTTGCATATTGTTGGCCTGTAGAACTTGGATGGTGTTCTTCCACTCACTTCGAGCTTGGTAGGTTTGTGTGGAAAAGTCTGCTGTTATTCGGATCCTCTTCCCATTGTAGAAAATTTCTTTCTTCATTTTGGCTGCATTCAGAATTTGCTCTTTATTCTTGAGATCTGCAGTCTTGAATATTATGTGCCTTGGGGTGGCTTTTCTGGGGTCTGGCCTGCCAAGTGTCCTACAGGCTTCGGTTACCTGGATGGGGTCCCTTGTGAGATTGGGGAAGTTTTCTGCAATAACTTTATTGAAAAGATGATGAAGCCCTCTGCTCTGGTATTCGGCTCCTTCTTCTATTCCAATTATGCGCAGATTATATCTCTTGTCTTTGTCCATTAGTTCCTGGGATTGTCTGCCCTGAAGCTTCACTGTTTCTTGGAGTGTGGTAATTTTCTGGTTGTTGTCAGCTGCTTCATCGTCCAAGCAAGAGATTCTGGATTCCATATGGTCAATTCTTTGTGCTGTGGATTCAGTTGAGGAGTTTATGGATGTCAGAGAGCTATTTATGGTTGTCAGATCAGCTCTGATCGTGGAAATTTCTTCCTTTAAACAGTTGTATTTTAAATCTATTTTTTCATGCATTTCACTTCTCAGGATGTCAAGGTCTTCTTTTACGGAGGTTTGCATTGTATCCATTTTTGCTTCCATTTCTTTCTTGGCTTCCTGGATGTCCTTCAAGACTTCCACTCTAAACTCCTGGAATTGTTTTCTGATTTCGTTTCTGACGCTTTCCATCATCTCTGTTAACATGGCCTCATTTGCTTTTTTATTCTCCATCTCCTCTTCAGTCGTGCTATTTTTTGGACTTGGTGAGTTAGCTTGCCCTTTGATGAACTGTGTTATATTTTTTTGTGATTTGCACATCTGGAGATCTGTGGGTGGCTTCCCTGGTTTAGTTTTGTGCTGGTTCCCGCTGGTCCATCAGTGGGAGCCTTGTGCCCTGGTGTCCTGGCTCTGGGTGAGTGTTACCTTCTTGGTTGTTGCTGAGGTGGTCACTCTCCCTGCACTTGGGGGCCGGTAGGTGCTGTGTCTTTCTCTGCGGGACAGTGTCCTGCCGCTGTGCTGTGCTGACCCTAGCGTGCCCCTGTTGGGGGTTTGCTGGTGGCTAATTCAGCGTGGCATGGAGGCTTATCTCTTCTTTGGTTCTTTTTTTCCACTCTGTATCTTGGTCAGAGGAGCTCACCAATCAGGCAGTTCATCTTCCTGTGTGGACTGCTCCGGGGCCGGTGTTGTTGAGGTGCAACCCACCCACTTGTGCGAAATGCGCCAAACTGAGTGGGTATGGGCCGATGGAGAGCGCTGCCCTCCTGTGTAGGCACGCATACCAGAGCTGGCGCTTCCACTGTGGCCCCGCCCACCTGAGCGGGGTATGCTTACCAGAGCGGGCACTGTCGCCAGGGGCCCCGCCCACCTGTGCACTGTGCGCCCACTACAACAGGCACTTCTGCTGTGGCCCCACCCACCTGAGGGGGGGTAAGCCTACCAGAGCAAGTCCCGGGTTGTTGGGTTGTGCTTGCGCCCTCCTGAGAATCCTCTGTGGGGGACGGTATGTGTGGAGCCCAATGGGATCAACTGTCCAGGTGTGGGTTAGCGCCCTCAGACTGCGCCTCCACTGTGAGGGGGGCGCGTGATCAGGCCCAGGTGTCCCTGCTGTGCTGGTATTGCCCACCAGTGCCTATGATTTTAGCTGTAAAAGTCCGCGAGGTCCAGGCACCTCAGGTGGGGCTTGCACTGCCAGTCGTCCCCCGGCCCTTGTTGGGAAGGGGGCCGGGCCGGTTCGGCCAGGTCAGGCTCCTGTGCGGCCTTGGGGCTGCTCCACCCTTCCCCTGCTAAATTCCTGTGACTTCCAAGCACCTGATGGGCGCTTCCTGCCTGATTTTGGGGTTCTTTGTTCCCTCGGGGTGGGGAGGGGGAGGGAGGGAGATCTAGGTTCTTTGTAGGGTTTGGGTCTCTGGTAGCTGGTCTCCCATTAGGGGAGGGGGTAATGGGGGACTCACTGGTCCTGTATTGTGTGTGTGTCCCGCACCGCCATTGGTCCTTTGGGGGTGGCGAAAGGTCTTAGTGGTGTCCCCAGCTCTCCCCTTCTGCACTGCTGGGTTCCCCAGCCTCTTACGTCTGTTCCCGGTGTGGGCCCGAAGTTCCCGTCACTGCCGTCACCGTGTGTCTTGGTCTGCACTCTCCCTGGTGTCCGTGGAGTCCTGCTGTCTGGACTCTGCACTCCCGGCAGTCGGTCTGCCGATCACCAGGTCCCCTTTCCCAGCCTGGCCCTGTTTTGGCCAGGGTCGGCTGGTAGGGGGAGGGTGCCACGTAGATTCTCCGGCTCCATGTAGGTTTTCGGCTCTTCTTTTTTGCTACTGTTTGTTTTCCTGTGTTTCTCTACTGCTTCTGGCTGCTTGTTTTGCTGGGTCCTTGATGGGGTGTTGGGTGCTGGAGTTCCCAGCTTGCTATTCAGTTGGAGCAAGTCTGGGTGCCTCCCTACTGTGGCGGCGCCATCTTCTCTCCTCCTAGTTTTCTTGAGATATGACATTCTTACTGGGGTGAGATGGAATCTCAATGTTTTGATTTGCATTTCTTTTATTGCTAGTGATGTAGAGCACTTTTTCATATGTCTCTTGGCCATTCTCATTTCCTCATCAAAGAAGTCTCTCTGTAAGTCTTTAGCCCACTTGATGAGGGGGCTATTGGTTCTTTGTGGTTTTGTTTTGGAGGAAGGTAATTTTTTTAGTTCTGCATATATTTTAGATATGAGGCCTTTGTTCGTTGAATGGCCCGTAAATATCTTCTCCCAGTCTGTGGGCTTTCTGTTTATCTTGTGAGCTATGTCCTTTGCCGTGCAGAAGCTCTGCAGTTTGATGCAGTCCCATTTGTCCAACCATTTTTTGATTTGTAGCCTTTCTGGGTCTTGTTGATTTTTTCAAAGAACCAACTCTTTGTTTTGTTGATTCTTTCGATGGTTTTTTTTTGTCTCTAATTGATATAATTCTGATTTGATTTTAATCATTTGCTTCCATCTATTGACTTGGGGTTTGCCTTGTTGTTCTCTTTCAAGGAAATTAAGGTGCTTCCTTAAAATATTGAGTAGCTGTTTCTCCAGTTTGTTGGTGTATGCACTCAGAGATATAAATTTTCCTCTGAGTACTGCCTTTGCTGTGTCTCAAAGGAGCTGGTACTTTGTGTCCTCATCTTGGTTGAATTCCATAAACATTTGAATTTCCGTTTTAATTTCTTCAATGACCCACTGATGGTTCAGCAGTGTGTTGTTTAGTCTCTATGAATTGTAAAATTTTCTGTGGTGGCTGTTTGAGTTGAGCTCTAATTTTATTCCATTGTGGTCTGAGAGAATGAAGGGAATGGTTTTGATACTTCTGAATTTGTACCGATTTTCTTTGTACCCTAAGATGTGATCTATTTTGGAGAATGTTCCATGTGCTGCAGAGAAGAATGTGTATTCTGTTGTTGCTGGGTGGAATATTCTGTAGATGTCGGATAAGTCTAGTTGGTCTATGCAATTATTTAGTTCTGTGGTTTCTTTGTTCAGTTTTTGGCGTGTTGATCTGTCCAGAGATGATAGCGGAGTGTTAAAGTCCCCAACTATCAATGTTTTTGGGTCTATGAGTGTTTTTAGAGTCAGTAGGGTTTGTTTGATGAAGTTGGGTGCTCCTGCATTTGGTGTGTAGATATTTAGAATGGTTATATCTTCCTGTAGGAGAGATCCCTTTACTAGTATGTAGTAGCCTTCTTTCTCTCTTCTTACCTTTTTTAATTTGAAGTCAATTTTGTCTGATACTAGGATTGCAATTCCAGCCTGCTTATGGGGGCCATTTGCTTGATAGATTTGATTCCAGCCTTTCACTTTTAGATGTTTACTTTTGCTGGATAGATGTGTCTCTTGGAGGCAGAAGAAAGATGGATTTTGATTTTTGATCCAACTTATGAGCCTATGTCATTTGATTGGAGAATTAAGTCCATTAATGTTGAGAGTTAGGATTGAGAGATGATCGTTTGTTCCTTTCATTATCACTATCTTGTTAAAAGCTGTGTCTTCCCATTTCTTGATCTGATATTTACTATTTAGGGTTCATTTCTCTGTCTGCATTGGGATCTTGATTATTTTCCCTGTATAGTACATCTTTGAGGATTTTCTGTAAAGCTGGTTTGGTGGAGATATATTGATTCAGTTTTTCTTTACTGTGGAAGACTTTTATTTGACCTTCGGCTATGAATGAGAGTTTGGCTGGGTACAGTATTCTTGGTTGGTAGTTATTTTTATTTAATGTTTTGTATACCTCATTCTAGGCTCTCTTTGCTTTCATGGTCTCTGCTGAGAAGTCTGGGGGTAATTCTGATTGCTTTTCCTTTATATGTGATTGTTTTCTTCTCCCTAACAGCTTTAAAGATTCTTTCCTTGTACTCTACTGATCCTGTTTTGATCATAATGTGTAGGTGGGATGTCCTATTCTGGTCTGGTCGGTTCTAAGTGCTACTTGTATCTGTATAGGCCTATCCTTCTGGATATTTGGGAAGTTCTCAGCTAATATTCTGTTAAATAGGTTGCCTATCCCATTAACTTCTTTCTCCAAGTTTTCCTCAATACCTATTATCCTTAAATTTGGCTTCCTGATCGTGTCTTGAATCTCCTGTAGCGATCTGTTTTGGTGATTGGACTGGATTTGTATTGATTTTTTATCTTTCTTCATAGATTCTAGGGAATCTTCAGCTCCTGAGATTTGATCCTCTGCTTCAGTTAGTCGGGACTGTAGGCTAGCTACTTGATTTCAAATCTCTTTTCCTTCTGACTGGTCTTTCCTGATGATTTCCATGTCATCTCTTAGGTCTTGCATAGACTTCTTTACTTCATTAATTTGCTTTTGAGTGCTGTCTCTCAAATATTTTACCTGGGTAGCTGTCTTTTCATTTGACTCTTGAATTTCATTTATCTTTCTATTTGTTGAGGCCATGAAATCATCTATTACTCTATGGAAGGATTGCTGTATTGATTCAAACTTTACGTCTACCATGTTTATCAGTAGACTTTGCAGAGCATTTTGAGGGTTCTCTTCTATGTCTTTGATTGACTGCTCTGTTTCCTGCTTGTCTTGTGTTTCTTCTGCCCATTTGGGTTGGGAATGCCAATCTACAAGCATCTGTGAGCACCGTTTAAGACCCCAAGCAGCACTTACCAAGCACTGTTGTGTAAATCTTATAAGTTCACAATTATATACAGATACCTTGTATACCTGTCTATAAACAAATTTGGTATTCCTAAAGACTACAACTTCAATATAACAACCGATCCTGGGCCCTGTATTCAGTAGTTATTTATTTACTGTTACAACCCTATGAGCAATTCTTGTTCTTATATTAAGTTCTTTTAGGAATGGCTTTCTCTATGAACCCCTTTGATTTACTCGGATTAAGCAGGGATACCCTCTATCCAATAACCAGGAGTCAATGAAACCTGGAGGTCCTGGCAGTAATTCAGGAGGGAAAGTTAGAGGTAGTAAAGAGAATAGAGTAAAATGTATTGGGGGGTGGGTGATGATTTTGGTTCGGTTTCAGTGATGTGGAAATGTGGAGAAAAGTAGAATCAGTAGAAAGACAAGGTTATTAAAATGATAGACAATGGAGAGTTAGCAGAAAAGAGTGGTGGTGTTATTCATAGGAAAGTAATTTTTAAAGAAAGAGAACGCAAAGAGAGAAATAAAGAAAAAATAGTGGAAGACAGATGCACAAAACAGAGAAAAATTATTTTTAAAAAAATAAAATATAAAATAAAAAGGAAAAAATCCAGAAAAACGAACAACCAAAAAAAATTGATAAAACAAACAGGTAAAAATGGAAAACAAAAAAAACAATGACATTTCAGAAGTGAAAAAATTTAAAAAAAAATTTAAAAAAGTTTAAAAAAATGTTTTAAAAGAAAAAAAAAATAAATGGAAAATGGAGTCCTTCTTGTTTGGGTGGTCTTTCCCCAGTCTCTGGTTTCCTTGCAATGATCTGCAGTCTATTTTCCTGATTGGCTGGTTGACTTGCTTTCAGTTTGCATGGGGTAGAGCTGTTCTGACCCTTCTCCCCTGTTGGTGCAATCCTGGGTCTCTGTGGTTCGCACAGCTTGCAGGTAGGCCTTGGGCATCCTCTGTAGATGGGGACGTGAGCAGTCTTGGGAACCGTGGCTCCTCTGTCTGCTGTGGGGCTGCGGCCTTTAACGCCTGGCTTTGAATAGGCTGTGGACTCAGCAGGTCGGCCTGCCTCTGGCCTGGTTGCTTACCTGGGGGATGTTCCTCCCTCCTGGGCAGGGCGGCCACCTGGCAGAGCTGGCTAAGGAATTCAGCTCCATTTCGGGCTGGGAATTGGGCTTCCTCTGTGACGGGACTGTTTATCTGTCTCAGGAACTGTTTGTCCCCCCGTCTGGTGTTTCCGTGCACCCAGTAGCTGCTAGTCACTTTTGCTTTAAATTTAGAAATTCTGGCAGGCAGGGCGGGGCACCTCTGGCTAAGCCATGGCCCAGGACGAGCCTCCTGCCTGGGCAGGGGGCGTTCTCCTGGGCGGAGCTGGCTCTCACTGGTCGGTCCCTCTTGCCCTTTTCAAAGATGGCTCCTTTGTCCTCGCTTTCCCCAGGCCCACTTTAGTTCCAGTCTGGTCTGACCCTATGCCAGTGTCAAAGATGGTGCTTTGCTCTGGTGGTGGGTGAAGGGCTACCTTCCAGAAACTGCTCTGTGGGCACAAGTGAGAATATCTTTCATGGGGTACTCATGCTTTTTCTGTGATTTCAGCCCATCGGTGCTCAGCCACTGTCTGGAGGATTTCTCCCTGGTCTACACTGTGGGCTTTAGCCGCGTGGAGTGCGAGTCACTGTGCCTGGTGCTGTGCTGGCGCCAGCACTGGCTCTGCGGCGGGACGCAGCCCGGAGCTCAAATCTGTGTTTTCAGATGAGCAAAGTCGATTTTTCCTTCCTGTCCAGAATCCCTGTACTGTTAGAACTTACTCTGGCTGTCTTTCTAGGAGTAAAAGTTTCTATGGGGTGAGAAAACTGCGATGTCAGAGGGAGCTCAGCTAGGGCTCTGCTGCTCCTCTGCTGTCTTCCCAGAAGTCTAAGCAAAGGTTTTAAATACACAGGATAGTGGTATATATTTACTGCGAAGATATGGATTAGAAGCAAAAAAAAAAAATTTAGGAGACTAGTTATCATCTTACTGTAGGGAAGGAATTCATGAATGACTTTGTTTATTTCCACATTGTTTGGTCTTAGAAAAGCCTGAAGCAAATAGTGCAGGATGATAATATCTACACAGATTGGGTGGCAGTACATAGGTTTTTGTTATATTTATATCTATATACAACTTCATGCTTGAAATATTTAATATGAAAATAAATAGGAGGGCACTTATGTGTATCTACAAGGGAATAAAGTTCAAACCAAAGCATATTGAAGAATGCAGTGTGATACACTAAGGTTGTAGGCTGGAAACATTTGTTGAAGATTAGTAACAACTATCATCTAATGCCTTTTTTCATAGCAGTTAAAAGAGATCAGGCTTCAGAACCAAGATTTGAGTGTTTATTAAGTGCTTAAAATTTGATGTCAATTTCATCTTTTAAGTGAAGTTGTAACATAAACAAAATAGTGAATAGGAAAGCAATAAAGAAAAATTGGTATAAGTAGCAATTGTTCAAATACAATAACAAAAATTATTAACTTTTAACTAAATTTGCAATTGATAAACAAGACTGGGGAAAAGTACTAATGGAATAGAAAAGAATGCTATTCCTTTTTACCAAAGTAAAAAAGAATTATAAAGTTAGAGGTTAGGGATTTAGCTCAATGGAAGAGCATTTGCCTGGCAAGTATGAGGCCCTGAGTTCAGTTTTCAGCTCTGAAAAAAAATTAAATATATATATGCATATATATAGTGAAAAATAAACTCCTACAGACAACAAATCTTTTTTTAATAGTAAATTTTTATTTAATACAAATGAAAAACCTGATGATCGTATTTCCCCACCCCCAATTGTCTTATATTAATACAAGCACATTTTTATCATCCAAAGAAAGGAATCATGTCTAACAGATATGTTCTGTATAGAATATTTTCTTGATATCTTTGGCTTTTATATGATTATATCTAGCATAATAATTTTAAATGAACATTTTCTAGTTTGGAACCTATTTGACTACATACACTACAGAACCCCATTTTCTTTTATTTTAAATTTAATTTGTTTATTAATTGAACACAATTTTTTTTACAAGGTGTTGTGCAAAAAGGGTACAGTTACATAGTAGGGCAGTGTGTACATTTCTTGTGATATCTTACGCCCTGTTTTTCTATCCCTTCTCTAGGTCAGGTAGACATATATACAATATACAATGTATCAAGAACATATACAGTAGCCATGTGGCCATGCCCAAGAAAGTTCACCTAGGACTTTAAATATAATGGCAATATTAGACAATATGTCGACAGTAGTCTTATATGAACGTACATACATAGCTTTTGAGCTACAGACAACAAATCTTAAAAGGATAAAATAAAATTTGTGCAGTACTTAGCATGTTACAGAGCACATAAAAAAGTTTGACATGTGTTTAAGAGTGCCAGGTTTATATTCTAGGAGTCCCAGAAATAAAACCATATACTTACAGTTATCTGATATTGAAAAGGGAGCAAAAAATATACAGTGGAAAAAAATAGCCTCTTCAATAATTTGTGTTGGGAAAACTGGGCATCTGTATGCAGAAAACAAAAAGTGGATCACTGTCACTACGCACAAATATCAATTCAAAGTGGATCAAAGACTTCAATGTCAGACCTGAAACTTTGAAATTTCTGAAAGATGGAGTAGAGGAGGCACTAGAACTCGTAGGTATAGGAAGATACTTTTTGAAAGGAGTCCCAGAGCACAGCAGATAGGAGAAAGACTTGACAAATGAGATTACATCAAAATAAAAAGTTTCTGCACAGCACAGGACATAGTTACTAAACTAGAAAACAGTCAACAGATTAGGAGAAGGCCTTTATCAGCAATACATCTGACAAAGGCCTAATATCCAAATATAGAAGAAGTTCAAGTAACTAAACCAACCACTAAATGGGCAAAAGAGCTAAGGAGAGACTTCTCAGAAAAAGCAGTAAGAATGGGAAATAAACAAATGAGAAAATACTCATCACCCTGGCCATAAAGGAAATGAAAATCAAAACAACTCTGAGATTCCATCTCACCCCAGTTAAATTGACCAGCACTGTGAATTTGAACAACAAACATTGGTGGGGATGTGGGGACAAAGGAATGGTATTGCATTGTTGGTGGGAAAGTAAGTACAACCCTTCTGGACAGTAATATTGAGGTTCCTCAAACAAATAAACATGGATCTTCACTATGACACAGCCATACCACTCTTGGGCATCTACGGAGAACACCAAAAGCCAGGATACCATAAAGAAACTTGCACATCCATGTTCATTGCTGTGCTATTCACAATATCCAAGTTGTGGAAATAACTCAGATGCCCTACAATAGATGAGTGAATCAAAAACATGTAGTACCTATACATAATGGAATTTTACACAGCCATTAGAAAGAATAATATTGGGTCATTTGCAGGGAAATGGATGGACTTAGAACAAGTCATGGTAAGTTAGGTAAGCCAAGTTCAGAGAGACAAACATCACTTGTGTTCTTTCATAGGCAGAAACAAGATCTAAATACACCAGGGCATGATAAATTATGCAGGTGTATCAGCAAAAACACATAGTGAGATCAAAGATGGATACTCGACAGAGAAGAACATAACGGCACAATGATCAGATGCCTATGTGCATCTGTTCATACAAAATAATGTTTATCAAAATGACCTCCAGTAAATAGAACAAGAGTTTTTTTTCTTTTTTGATGTTTCTGTTTTCTTTTTGTTCTGTTTGTTCATTTATATATGCTTGAGAGCATAAGGGAGGCACAGAAATAGAGGAACAAAAGGTGAGCAAATGTAGCAATGGTATTCACTGCACACTATATTGAAAATGAACATATATGTTGTAGGTGACAATAGGGGAAGAAGCTGGGCAAGAGCAAAGAAAGAGGTGACATTGTTCAAAATGAAATGTACTCTTTTTTTTTTTGGCCAGTCCTGGGCTTTGGACTCAGGGCCTAAACACTGTCCCTGGCTTCTTCCCGCTCAAGGCTAGCACTCTGCCACTTGAGCCACAGAGCCGCTTCTGGCCGTTTTCTGTATATGTGGTGCTGGGGAATCGAACCTAGGGCCTCGGGTATACCGAGGCAGGCACTCTTGCCACTAGGCTATATCCCCAGCCCCGAAATGTACTCTTTACCTGACTTATGTAGCTGTGGCTCCTCTGTACATCACCTTTGTAAAAACAATTTAAAAAATAAAGAGTGCTAGATTTCCATTTTAAAGAGACACAAGAGACACATACATGAATCCTGTTTTCAATTTCATATTATCCCTACTTTTTTACAATAACCCTATGAGATTGGTGCCATTATTCTCTCACATTATTTAGAAGTAAACAGAGCATTATAGAGATCATAACTTGCTTAAGATTACCCACCTAGTTCTGGTGGTTCAGGTCTGTAATCCTGATACTCAGGATACTGTGATCTGAGGACTGGGGCTCAAAGTGAGCCTAGGGAAAATGTCCATGAGAGTCATATCTCCAATGAACCAGCAAAAAAAGGCTGGAATTAGAGAAGTGGATCAGTGGTAGAAGCCTTAAGCAGAAAGGGCCAAGTGAGGCCAGATCTCAGGAGGCTGAGATCTAAGGACCATGGTTCTAAGCCAGGCCAGGCAGGAAATTTCATGAGACTCTTACCTCCAATTAACCACCAGAAAACCGGAAGTGACACTGACACTGTGGCTCAAGTGGTAGAGTGCTAGCCTTGAGATGAAGAGCTCAGGGTCACCACCCAGGCTCAAGCCCCATTACCAACAAAAAGAAAAGAAAGAGAAAAATCCAAGTGAGAGTGCAAGGCTAATAATGGTACACACACAAACACACACACACACACACACACAAACATGAATAATACTACTAAACTCTCAAAATCAGGTCTTCTTCCAGAGAAATGTAACTGTAAATTAATATCCTGGCTATATTTCAGTCATTTTATGAGTAGACCAAATTGAATTTCTGTAAAACACTACCATAATCCATCCTGTAGCTATTTTTTTTTCCTTAAGCAGGGAGTCAGCCAGCCATTGCTGATTAAAACTAATAACAAATATCTACTTAGCTATGTACATATAACTGTGAACATGTAAAATAACTGAGTTGTTGTAATGGGATGTTAGTAAATAAATATTCCTGTCTGAAACAGATTCTTGGTCGAAGAACACATTGGAAGGTTTTTTTTAAGTAGTATTTTTTTTTCTGTTTTAGTATTTTCTCTGAAAAATTGCTACCTCTCTGGTTTCATTTTCCATCTTCTTTGAAGCCAAATGAAATTTAACTTTTTTTTTTGGCCAGTCTTGAAGCTTGGACTCAAGGCCTGAGCATATATCCCTGGCTTCTTTTTGCTCAAGGCTAGCACTCTACCACTTGAGCCATAGCGCCACTTCTGGACATTTTCTATATATGTGGTGTTGGGGAATCGAACCCAGGGCTTCATGTATATAAGGCAAGCACTAGGCCATATTTCCCAGCCGTGAAATTTAACTTTTTATTGTCCCTCATTAGTTTCAATGAATACTATTCTCCATGTAATTTTAGTCATGTCAATTGCATTGATTACCTATTCATTACTGGCTTATTCCTTCCTTTATGCGGCAAAAATTGATTGTCAACAACTATGGACCAATCTCTAGGTTAAGTTTATAGAAAGCAAAGGTCAATAGGGATGGCAGTCTCCTCAGAGGCACTCAGAATGAGAGGAGGCAGAGATGGAAATGGACAATTCAGTGCAGTGTTACCTTCAGAAAGAAGGACTAATGGAGAATTACAAAATATAAGTTACCAACTAAGTAGGGATATAGGGGGAAAGTGGCTGAAAACCAGAGTGTTGTGGGTAAAAATTCTGTTTATTTCTATCTAGAAAAAATAAATGATATTCACTAATTGCTGTTCTTTCATACCTGTAATCCTAGCTACTCAGAAGGCTGAGATTTGAGAATCTGGACTTGAAGAGAGCCTAGGTAGTAAAAACAATCCCTGAGATTCTTATCTTCAGTTAACTGGCAAAGAAGAACCAAAGAGGACATGTAACTCAAGTGGTAGAGCACTGGCATTTAAAAACTATTAATCTTTGAAAATTTTAAAACTATTTTTATATGTGCCTAGTATTATTTTATATTGAAATCCTAACCTCTACTTTGTAATTCATCTGTTGTTTCTCTCTTACAAATTGCACTATGATATATAAATATTTCTCTGCATCCATTACTGTTTCCTTAAGAAGAAATCTGGAAGGTGAATTGTAAAGGCTATGATCATTTTTAAGACTCTTGACATTTTTGTCCAGTGTCTGCTTCTTTACTGATCTCAAGGCAAGCACTCAAGCTTTTAAGAGAGCCAGGCAAATTATAAATGGGTAGTTCTATAAACATTCTTACACTTGTCTGTATATGTGAAGATGTGTATGTGTGTGTGCATGTGTGTGTGTGTTTATATATGTATGTCCATTTGTTTTAGAAAGGTATGCACGCAGCCTGACTCCTTCCTAAAAAGCAATCTTTGGCTTTCTCCTGCAGCCTACCTTAATGGTAGTCTACGTATTTGGGATATTTTTGCTCATGGGTAGAGTAGTGATGTTATTTTTGTTGGATCCAACATTATATTCCCAGGGCTTGGTATATGGTGGAAGCAAGTATACATTTCTTAGATGAAACAGTGGAAGAAAAAGCAGCCTACATAATAGTTAATAATTACCTATTATGTTTCATTTGTTTGTAGCATTCAGCAAGACATGGTGGTGAGCTCTGGCTGTGTGTCTTCATGATTGAAGAGCTCTTTTGTACATCACAAAGGTAAGTATTTGAGTTTGGCTTACCATGCTGGTGCAAGGAAAAAATATTTCTCTTTTGCTCACATATGTCTCTAGATTCTTGTGAAATTATTGCCTTTTGCACTTCTTAATTTTTGTACACTATATTAGAGAGTTCGTGAATCTTTGGTTGTTAGTGCTTAGGGTAGTTTTTTTCTGGTCTAGTTCATGCTTGTGATCAGAGAATGAATATTTATTCACTTCCTTCTTTTTTCTGAGTCCTGAATAAACAACATTAGAATCCATACTTTTTCCTGGCTGGATTTGCATTGTGATGTACAGAAGGGTTATAGTTACCAGGTCAGATAATAAATACATTCCTTTTTGAACAGTTTGACCTGTTCCCTCATTTTCTCCCAGTATTTCCCTTCTAAGCCCTCTCCCCTACAAATTGTATAGTTGATATTCAACATACTGTTTAGTGAGTATCATTGCTGATTAGTTCACCTACCATTTCTGTGCTCCTCATTGCCCTCCCCCCAACAGATAAACTTATATACCAGACCAAAAAGTACAGATATCAGAAACAGGGACAACAAGAAAAAACAAAAACCAAAAACTATACAGAAATTTACAAAAAAACAACTAAAAACTCCTATATGAGCTCGTCTTTCCTCAAATATCTACTGTTCTGATATGTTTGCCAACCAAAGACGGCATTCTCAGTTGTGCAAAATAAAGTGGAAATCACAGTTTATCTTATTCCCTAAGATAAATGCTCCAACATAAGAAAAAAGACTTGGAAATTTACGAGCTTAAGGGACCTATACTGTTATTTTGATGCCGTAAACTTTTTAATGACGACCATACTAAATTAGATACTTCAGACAGGAGCCAGGAAGGCACAATTGAAAATGCCTATTCTTGTGACAAATTAGAAGCATTCATTCCAATATCTATTTCTTGTTTACTGGGGATAATGCTGAATGAATCACAGACTGGTGGATGGATGTCTCTTCCAACACTTTTAATTAGCAGCACTGCCTATTAGAATGAAAAGAGTGCTGCTTTTCTGTCATAGATTACCCTTCACACCCCCTACCCTGAAATGGAATAGAAATCTTATTCTCCACAAGGTAATATTCATCTCTTCTCCAGCCAGACAAGCATAGAAAATTAAACAATGGTCCGTTAAAAAGCCAAGATAATGTATTTATCATTTTCAGTTTATGTGAGTTTGCAAGGCAAATAGGAGTGGGAGCTATTTGTTATGGGACCTTGGGGACTAAAGGACTGGAGAGAGGAGCTGGGAGGTTGGAAGAGCTGCAACTTGTGAAAATTCATTAGAAATATGAGGCACTATTGGAGACAGAAGAAATTAATGACTCCAAGGAACTCAAATGTCACTATTCATTGAAGTGACCTGGAGAAGAGTCTGGGAACCTTTTCTCTGTGAGTTTCCGTGGTGGAAGGGAGGAGGCTGGGATTCCTCAGCTGTCAATTTTTGCATTTCTTTCATGACTTATTGACATGTTCAGCTGACTTGTGCCCTAGCCTCCTCTAATGAGTAGAGTTAAATGAGAAATGGAGTTGGCATGGGAGCACCCTTCCCTCTGCCCATGACTCTGTCCAGCTCATTCAGATGAGCTTACCCAGACATGTAAGAAATGGATGAACCAAAGGAAAGCCTGTAATTTACCCCAATAGAGGGAAGAGGTGGATCATTTGAAGCTGGACTGAGTTTGGTGTGTTATTATTGCTTTTCTATCCACATAGGTATTCTCTGAGGTGGAGTGAATTTGGAAAGACAAATTAAAGTTTCTACCTCAGGAGAACTGGGGATCAGTAGATCCCCCAAACAGTCATCTTTTCTAGATTGCCTGTCTAATAAATCTCTCCAATGTTTTCTGCCTATAGAGAGAGGTTGGAAATATATAGATACGTGATTACTTGCAAGTTTAAAATCATTAAAGTACTCAGAGTAATGAATTATAAACTTTCTCAGATAGGCACCTTACCTGGCCTCAAGAATTCAAGGTTTCATTTTGGACTCTGTCATAAAGAGCCATGAGGTCTCGCATGTTAAATCCTTTAAATGCAAAAGGCAGATATTCAGATCCTATGGCAACAACTAAAGGAGAACTATAGAAAATCTTCTTACACTATCCCTTGTCTTAGAAAATGGGCATCCCTAGGGGTAAAGGTACTGAAGCTGAGAGTGTGGGAAACCCTTCTTTGCTGGAGAGAAACCTATATGCTGAACAGTCAGAGGGACCAGTTTTCTGAGCAATCCCAGGGTAAAGAGGATCTACATCAGCCCTTTCTCGGGCACAGTATCATTTCCCAGAGAGGATGGGGATGTTCTAACATGCCATCATGGTTAGACTGAATTATGTGACCTAAAATTTTATTTGTGGTGCATTTACTATTAGTTTAGCCACAGGGGGACTTGGGAACTTGGGGAGTGGGACAGAAATAGCAGCCCTTTGTTGCTTAGCCACTGCTGCTTACCTACATATTCATCCAGTTTGCCCAAGGCTACATCTCCTTCCCTTTCCCTGGATCCTCTTCAGCTTTTCTATCTCCCTCGATGGACGTGAATGTGTTTTTGTGTGAGATAGTCAGCTTTTTGTCACTGTAACAAAATGCCTGAGAAAATTATACTTCTTAGAAAAAGGTTTGCTTTGGCTGGTAGTTTGGGAGCTTCCACTCCATGCTCTATTGTCCTTGTTCTTTGAGCAAGTGAAGAAATGTTGGGAATGCATAGCAGATCAAAACTGCTCACCTACTGCCAAATAAGCAGAAGAGTCAGGAACTAGGGAACTAGGACTCTCTTCTAGCTGTCCCCTAATGGGCCAGATTTCCCATCAGTGCACCTTTTAAATTGCCACTACCTCCTAATAATGTCATCCTGGGGATCAAGACATAGCCTTTGGAGAACATTCAAGATGCAAACTACACCACTGTGCTTCATGCCTTGATCCTGGCTTTCATGGGTAACCCACATCTTCAATCTAACAAGCAGTGAAAATCCAGGGTCCAGTTTAATCTCATGGAATTTTGGCTCATGCTTGAGGGTTTTGAGCTAACTTTCAGTCTCTTCATTTTTACTTATCTTCCTTCATAATGATCTTCTCAGCAGACTTCAAGATCCAGCACATAAATGTAAAGCAGAAGACATGGGCTGCTTAACTAGTTCACACAATTGCATAATGCCATACCAATCAATAATACATATATGTTTATTAGATGTGCATTTATATTATACATTATTCATTCATTTTCAGAGAGGCAGAAACAACTGCTAAAATATTATATGTACAGTTGTATTCATTCGTGCATGTAGATGTATGTATAAAAACACACATGTAGACAGGTATACATGATCTATTAGTGCTTATTTCTACTTTTCTGGCTGATTTTCACTGACACTTGCAGCCATAGATTTTTAGTGAGGAATTCTCTACTTCATAAGGCAGCTTGATCCTTTTATATAGTACATAACAAAAGAAAATCAAACCTGTAATCTAAAGGTGTTTTTCAGTGATGGGTGCATCCCATATTCCCCTCGGAGCTTTCTCCCTCTGTCCTCTAGTTCTCATTGCCATGTACTTCACACATTTATCCTTTTTCTGTTTTTCTTAATTGTGAACTGTAGAATTAAGCTCTTAATAAAATTAACTCCACTAATAATGATTCTACCAGAGAAGTTCCACATCCCTAAGACCTGTCTCTGACTCAACTTTACTGTGCCTTTTGAAGACAGTACTTTGACTCTGGACAACTACAAGATAATATGGGGCTAAGTAAAGGGAAGGTCACCCACCAGTTAGATTCAGACTGACACATGTTTCCTGATACTCCACTGCTTATTTAGATTCTAGAGATTTCCATGTTCTCAACTTTAAAATAGGTAAATGCCAGCTGATCTGTTCTCAGACTTACTATGAGTTCAATAGTATTCCAAGTGTTCAAAAACCACCTGACTTGAATCTATGGTCCCAGTTTCAGCTTTGCTCACACTTGAGTTAGTGTGTGATCAAATCTTAAATTTTAGTTAGACCTTGGTGATTTATGTCTACTATCCTAGTTACTCAGCAGGCTGAGATTTGAGCAACACAATAAAGCCAGTCTGGCTCTAGCCAAAATATTCTACATGCAAGTGTTTTCTCCATGTTGTGGGTTGTCTTATTCTTCATCATTTTTGGTTGTGCAGAAGGCTTTAGTTTGATGTATTCCAAATTTACTGTGCTTTTGGAACTTACCAAAAATAATTCTTGCCCAGATGAATGTTATCACGTGTATCTCCTAGCATATTTTTGGTATTAAAATTTTCAATAGTCTACATGTTTATATACAGCTTTGCATGTCCTATTTATGGAAAAGACCACAGTTTCCTCAGTGTCTGTTCCTGGTACCTTAATAGAAAAATCAATTGAGTATATAAGTATATTTCATATAAGTATATCTTCATGTTTCCCATTCTGTTCCATTGCTGCCTATGCCTATGCCATGCTGTTTTGTTACTATATGTTCTAGTGTATTTTGAAGTCACATAGAATGAAGAATATACTTACTTTAGCAAAAAATAATATTATAGTAATAAACAAAATTCTTATCCCATTCAGAATCTATCATTGTATCTTTTTCTCTAAATTATTTCTTGAGAAAATTGAATTGAATATATGGTAGTCCATTCTAATATATATATATATAATTACAAAAGTCATTTACAACTGAAAAATAATGCCATCCAAAAGTACAAACTTTTAGATGATGAGAGGATACTCAAAAATTCTCTTACATGAACCACTTTAACACTCATGAGAAAATAGAATCAGAGTAGATATGACAAAACAATCTCATGTAAAGCTGCCTAGAAGTAAAGGAGAAAGACTATCATGAACAGACTTAAAAAGAGACATAGTATTAATACATAAATTAAGTATATACCAGCTAAACCATTCTGAGTGATGGAAGAAAAGAGCTTGTGATCTCCCAGGCAGAGAAAGTCTCCTTGTAAGTAATAGAGGTGATTCTGAGAAGACCTAAAGCATGATGCACACAACCAATTGTGAGCAAACACACTTGGTTAGAAAAATCCCAGTCATTGGCACATGTATGGCTTATAGACAGAGATATAAGATCAGGACTGAAATTGTATTTATGATCTTATGTGCACATTTGTGAATGAACAGCAGCTAGGATGTAGATATAGCTGGCTTGCATCCCCACCCCATAAGCAGTTCATAATATCACTATAGATAATGTCTTCCACATGATAGTGCTACAGGAAAAGGTACATATATTTAAGAATTGCCAAGGGATTCAAGGGGAAAATCTAGAAATATCAGTAGACATTGTGACAATGTCCAGAACGAAATGAAATGGGAAAGAATGCCCAGGAGAATGATTCTCTGCTAACGATTTAACACGCTGATGTTCGTAACACCTCACCTGCCAAAGGTATCCTATTCAAAATGAACGAAGCAACAGAACAGGATTAAATTGGCACAGCTGGAAAAAGTCTGCCTGTGTGTGAAGAGTGGAATGTGATCTCCAGGAAACAGGTGAAGTTGTAACAGGAGGATTTTTATTTTTAGTGTTGGGGAGAAAATGAATTGGATCCAAGAGACACCTAGGGTTGATAAAAGAAGACCAGGGCTAGAGGGAAGGCATGTATATATAACAGGCTCATAGCAAGTATTTTGGGAAAAGGAATAGAATAGGAGAGAGATCAGTGGTAAAGAATGTGTAACTTTATAGTGCTGCCAGAGAAGTATAATAAACTACTCCAGGACATCTGGTCAATCTAGGTTCCTGCTGCTCTGGCCAAGCAATAGCAGAGTAGGTGCCTTTGCCCTTCAGAATCAGATTCCAGTAGGTTAAAAGAATCAGCAATTCTCTTGTGAAGAAATGTCTGGATACATTTGGAGAACAGGAAGATTCTTTATTAAATCACTTAAGGGTACAGTTGGATGTTTGTGTCTGTAGATACTACATCTATATATTCAGCCATCAGTAGCTTGAAAATATTTGAGAAGAAATGTATCTGTACTGAACATGTACAGACTTTTCCCCCACAATTACCTAAACAATATGATATTTATATCTATATATTTTAAGACAATTTATATAGCATTTAAATTGTATTCAATATTATAAGTTATCAAGAAATTACTTCAAATATATGTAAGAATTTTATGGGTTATAGGAAAATGCTCAATCATTTTTAAAGGAACTTAAGCATCACAGGTTTTAGTACGCAAATACATCCTGAAACCTCCCCCATACATATATGAAGGGCCCATATTGCATTATGTTTCCTGTTTGCATTTTTCTCTTCATTGCATTCTTCTGTGATGCTGAGACAAAGGTTCAGGGACCTTTTCTTATTCTTCTTCTTCCTATTATCTCTGAGATTATTTTTTTAAATCACTCAGTACACCCTATATGCTAATCTTGATTAACATGGATAGATAAGGAAGGTATGATTGCTCACATTTGTAAGCAGAGGATCAGAAAGATGAAGCTTTTTTCTCAGTCACACAAGTGGTGAATTGCTGAACAAGTACTTGGATGCAGACCTGTCTGGATGAAATTTGTTACCAGGCCAGTATTTATTTCATCCTTGGAGCTCCTATAGTTGAGTAGGTGTTCTATGAAGCTTACTCATACAATAAAGGAGGAGTAGAGGGAGGCTAGATAATGAAAGTCCCAGGTGGAAGAATTGAATACACATAGACAGAGTTGCAGAGAGCAGATTCTAAACAGATCATAAACAAGTAAGTCAGACACATGAATTAGCCACAGATTATGCAAGGTAAGCTAAAACACAAAATGGGGGTTCAACAAAAGACATACAGTAAGGGTCTCTGGAATTTATCCATTAACTAATACAGAAATCTAGCAAAAATCAAGTGTAAGAACTGAGTAGAGAAAAGGAAGGAGGCTTGATCGAAAGTGCTCCCCAGCTCTCTGCAATGAGCAAATCTTCACCCAACTGACCTCCACAGCAGGCCTCAGTTTGCACAATTGTCCTTCTAGCAACCTTAGCTAAAACCATTAGTATGTTTTAAGGATGGCAATTAGATTCAACTAAAGTTTTGTATTCTTCACAAATATCAAGAGAGAGTGTGTAAGTACAAGTCACTAGAATTAAACTATTCAGGCTTACCAAGCATGAACCAAGCATGAACAGCTTGCTACATCACCATTTCTTCTGAAGGAAATTTCTATCAACAATTGTCTAAGAGGGGAGTTGATTTAAGCCAAGCATGTCTCTTCCTGTAAGTGCTTTCAGAGGAAATAAAAACCCATATAGAATACACATGCTCCTAGTTTCTTCACCTTCCTGTGTTTAGCAAGTGGCCCTAATGTTGCTCTAATCCTGGTGTCTTTATTTATCAGTGTTTCTTAGCTAGGGCCACTAGTGCTAGGTGTCCAGCTGAAGGTAATGCTCCTTGATGGCTCACAAATTAGGTTCAATAAAATGTAGTCATTCTTCTGTTTTAGTGAGACCTTAGCACTATGCATTTAACTTTTCTAATATCCTATTTGGGTTGTTACATTCTAAACATGGATTGATTAGAACAAGTGAACAAGCTCTCCTAGAGGACAAAAACATTTACGATAGATGGGGTTGCGTGCTTTGGAGCTAAAACTTGACTTATGGTTCTCTTGGCTGATTGCTGCCTGGATGTGCTTGTTTTCTCCCATCTCCCAAGTTTTGTAAATATTGGAATTATGTAGTTTTTTTGTATGGTCTTAGAAATGGTTTTATAGGTATAAAAGTACTTGGTAAAGTATAAGTGGTTATGAAATATGAGTTAGTATAATGCACTTAGATTTTTTAAAAAGCATTAATGGGACTGACTGCTTTATATCATTGGGAACATTCCTTCCATTTGAATTTAAGGAAAACAAAAGGAATCAGGCCAACTTGGGACCCTGAGGAATCTCAGAGATGATCTGCTTTAACTTCCTATTCAGGAACTTGAGTTCCCAATAGTAGCTGGCATTACAGCATAGTAAATGTAAATAGCACAGAGCTGAGTTGGAATTTCACACAAGTTACATCTCCACTTCCTCCCTCCTGTGTTTCTATGGGAGACCTATGAACTGTGTCCCTTGGTGGAAATACTAAGACCAGAGCTTCAAAGTGCATACATCCAGGTATATCACTTGGGCCCCTAGCCTGATTTTTCCAGCACATGTATAAGGATTCTATGAATTCTGGAGGAAGTGTTCTCTGCAATGGGATTCAGCAGGTTTGTGTTTTTTTTAGTTTGACTTTTCAGGACCAAAGGGAGTAAATAATATATCTGGACGTAGACTCAAACATTCCCTTCTTCCTCCATTCATTATAATGCAAGCTCCCAGAGAGAGGTACCTTATCTGCAATCTTCTTCACAATGCACACCACACACACACACACACACACACACACACACACACACACACAACTGGATTTAGTTTTTAGCCACTTTGGATCAGTTGTGTCTGTCTCTCGAGCACACTGGATCTTTCCCCACCACTCTTCCCGCTTCCTTCTCTTGGTTCTTCAAATCTCTTCTCTGTGTTGGTGTCCCTCCAATTCCAATCAGTGGGCAGACTCCTCAAGAGCATGACCATAATGCCTTTGATCCCATGAATTAGCAAGTAGCAGCCTCCAGATTATTTTGTCCTTCCCCCTGAACCAGGCAGATTATTGAGCTGAGGTTAAAACTAAACTGAGTAGTGATGATCTGAGTATTGGCCATAGGTCCAAACCAGCACACCAGGAGCAGAAAAGTTTGTGTGGCAGGTGTGGAAAAGCACCATGGGTTGTTTCTCATTTTAGGAGATACACTTCACAGTACACAGCCATGTGATCTGACACTCTTCAACTAGCATTGCTGAAAATTTGTAATTTCCAGAAAGAAATAACTGTAAACACTGATTTTTATCTCCCCATTTAGGACTAATAAAGTTATCACACATGATTTATTGTTTTTATTAATAAAAAGTTACAAAATGTCATGCTTTTGTAAGCACCTGCTTATTTATGTATGCATGAATTTCAATTTTAAAACTAATTTAACCATATTATACACAGCTTAGAAAGTAGAGAAAAGACAAAAATAAAACAACCCTATGATCTTTCATTTGGGTGTATTACTTCCAGTCTTTAGATAATGCACTTTTATTGTGTTTTATTGTATGTAACTATTGTAAGATTATATGCATGTGCATAAAGCCTGCTTTGCTTTTACTCATACCATGTTTTTTTTCCTCTTTCTTTCATACTTAGTAACTCAGTTACAAGCATTTCAAATGCCTTACTAATATTCCATTAAGTCTATATGGACCACATCATCCTTCCTTGTAGTGAATTTCTTATTCTGAGTACTGGATTCCTTGCAAGATTTTACTTTGGTCAATTCTATACAAAGACCTTTCAGCTTTGGAAGTAATGCTGTTAAGAAAGCTCTGATACTGTTATCCATTTTAAATATTCCTCTTAATTAATAAAAATAAAAAAATCATGTGTCTATTAGCCAATTTATGTCTTCTCCTAAGAAGAGTCTTTAGCTCATTAGCCCATTTATTGAGTTGTTACTTTTGGGAGGGGTTAATTTTATAAGTTCTCAGTATATTTTGGAAATTAGGCCATTGTCTGATATGTATCTGGCAAAAATCTTCTCCCATTCTGAAGGCTGTCTTTTTGGCTTGTTGGCTATGTCCTTTGCCATGCAGAAACTTTTTAGTTTGATGCAGTCCCATTTATCAAGTCTTTCTTTGATTTGTTGTGCTTCTGGATCTTATTCAAAAAGTTCCTAGCTGTGCCTAGAAGCCCTAATGTTTCCCTTATGCTTTCCTGCAATGGTTTCATGATTTCAGATCTTATATTGAGGTTGTTAATCCATTTTGAATTGACCCTGGTACAAGATGATATATTAGAATCTAGTTTCAGTTTTCTGCATGTATATACCATTTTACCAGTATCATTTATTGGAGAGGCCATCTTTCTTCCAGCCTATATTTTCTGCTCTCTTATCAAATGTTAAATGGCTGTAGATCTGTGGATTTATTTCTGAGTCTTTTACATTGATCTTTGAGACTGTTTTTGTGCCAGTACCAAGCCAGAGATCTCAAATAGTGTCATTCCTTAGAAAGGCAAAACCAAAAGGAAAATAAAGCAACAGGATTCAGGTACTCAAAACGGGTGAGGTGGGATCAAGTGGAAAAAGAGGAGATGGATGAAGAGAGTGAAATGCAGGCAAGAGTTCAATATAGGGGAGGGGGGAGGCAGGGAAAATGAGGGAGGAGGCAACTAGTTGGATAAGAAATGTACTCACTGCTTTAAGAATGAAACTGCAACCCCTCTGTACTTCACTTTGACAATAAAGAAAAAATATTTCAATATATATGCTACAAGATTAGGAAGAGTGAAGGAAGGGATGGGTATGGGAAGGATGGGTGAAAATGTGGAAAGAGGTAACGTTGGTCAAGATATGTTGTTTTCAAAAACTGCTTTATTATATGGCAACTCCTTTGTTCAATTAATTAAAGATAATATTTTAAAAAGCATTCAATGCTCCTTCCCACTCTACTTCCTTGCCAGATAGAAATTAATCCTTGCTCTTTAATGAGGAATTTGAGGACCCACATGTATGCTCTTAGTATACCAGGGCATATTATGTAAAGCTTATTATCTAAGCTCCAGGAGCTTGCCTTCCTGAATGCCTTGCATTCAATGTTAACCACCATACTACCTGTTGTGATCACAGTGCATATTTCAAGGTGTTCCTTTTGTCTGTGCTTGTGCTCAACCATTCCCCAGACCTCACCTACTTCTACTGGTACCCTGGCCCATTCACTTTCAGATCTTATGGCACCTATTCTGAGGAGTCTTGTCTGGTTCCAGCAGGAGAGGCTAGGCACCCTGGGATTCGATGATTTCCCTTGACTATCTCTTCACTCCATTTACTCTGCTACACAGCACATGGCTCTGAAGCTGGAGAATGCAGTTTCTTCATTGTTTCCCCAGTTGTTAACACAGTACCCAACACATAGTTAAGTGTGGAACAGCTGATAAGCAAGACTATCAATAGACTTGGCAACTGGGATCTATCTGTGATATGTTACAGAAAGAGTAAAATGTATGCAAGTATTGACAGATGGTGTCTCCGCTTATTCCATTTTAAAATGCAAAATGTATTATTAGTAAAGCAGAAGAGTAAAAAAAAACATAAGCGGAATCTTCTGTAACGAAGATGAGTATTGAAAGATACAAAGACTGATTTCTGTGAATCTTTACAATCATTTTATATTTCAATATGTAACCCTTTATATTTCAAATGTAAATAGTATTTTATTTATAAATTTAACTATCCTGCATCATTAAAATGTTAAGGCTATCCCAGTGATTTTTCACATGTTTATATCAAACCTTACCACTCCCTTGAACGTATGACTCCAACAGTAGCCTCCTATAATGACCTAGATATTCCTTTTTCAACCTGCCCATTTTAATGAGGGTCAACTTGAGTCTTCCATGTGCTCAACCAAAAACCTTGGAGTTACCTTTAACCTCTCCTTTTAGTATCTTCATTTCCATCTGCAAGCAGGTGGTATTGGCTCTACCTTCACCTTGCACTCCAAATTCATCCTCTTCCCATCTCCTCTGCTGCTGCCTGGGTGTGTCATTGCTTGCTGGAGTTACAGCAATTAGTTCCTAACTGATTTCTTAACTGTGAACTTTAGCCTATATTTTACACACAAAAGAAAAGGGTCCTTTCAGTGTCCTTTTCACTGGTGGCTCACCTCAAAGTCATTCATGGTATCATTGTTCTATCCAGGCAGCCATGAGAATAAAAACAGACTAAAGGTATAAAAACAGACATTTGTTTTCTCATAATTCTTGAAGCAAATCATTCAAGGTTACGGTGTCAACAAATTCAGATTCTGGTGAGGTGTCTTCTTTTTCTTAAACTGTGACAGAGCTGGTGTGTGTGTGTGTGTGTGTGTGTGTGTGTGTGTGTGTGTGTGTGTGTGTGTGTGTAGATGGCATTTACATTTACTTTGTGCATACTCTGAAAGAGAGAAATTGCCCTCCAGTAACTATTCCTTTTCTTTTTTTTTTTTTTTTTTTTGGCCAGTCCTGGGCCTTGGACTCAGGGCCTGAGCACTGTCCCTGGCTTCTTCCCGCTCAAGGCTAGCACTCTGCCACTTGAGCCACAGCGCCGCTTCTGGCCGTTTTCTATATATGTGGTGCTGGGGAATCGAACCTAGGGCCTCGTGTATCCGAGGCAGGCACTCTTGCCACTAGGCTATATCCCCAGCCCACTATTCCTTTTCTTATGAAGGGCAACATTGAATTAGAATACCACCCTTAAGACCTCATTTAACATTATTACCTCCATGAAGGGCCTGTCTTCCAACACCATCACATCAGTGATTGGGGCTTCTTTATGTAAATGCAGGAGAATAAAATTCAGTTCATAGTTATGTAACCTACAAATTCCATATGACGTATGGCACTCTCTTTTCACTCCTTTAGCTGCTCCAACCAAAGTGGGCTCCTTATCACTCCTTATATATACCCACTCACCCTCCACCTAGGTAAATTAAATTGACTTCCCCTCAACCTAGACTGTCTCCCAAACATCTGTATAAGTTATCCCCTGTGTCATTCAGTTCTCTGCTCCAATGACATTTACTGACTATCTTTCTTGAACCCAACACCATATTCTGTGATTTGCCTTATTGTCTCTAAGGAAGTCCCATCATCTATCAGTATATGTTTATCTGTTTGTCTCTCTCTTCCAATCCAGAGGGACAAGTAAGAATAAGAATAAGCTCTAGAGAATTGCATACATTTTTTGCTTACAAGTGTTTTGCTGGCACACAAAAGATACATAATACATAATATTGAATGAATAAACCAAAATGTATTTTATTTCATTATCATATTTCATTTGTCACTTTGAATTATCATTAAGTAGTAGTATAGAGGGCTTTCAATTAAACATGTCAGTTTATAAGTAGTACAATGCCTCTTGATAATTTTTCTTAAACTAAGCCTGTAAGAATTTAAGGTAGATATTGGTTCTGTTCCTTTTTAATTTTTGGTGATACAGGGGTTTGAATTCAAGGTTGTATGCTTGCTTGGCTGGTACTCTACTACTGTGCTATGCCTCTAGCCTTAGATACTGTTCTGTTTATACCCATTAATGGCCTAATTAACTGCAAGATCTGGGGTGCCCCCACCATGGTCTAACTTTAGCTCTCTGTTTACAGTTTTGATCTAAGTAGAGCCAAAGTATCAGCCAAAAAGATTAGGCTGATAAGGCAAATTAACTTGTCTAATAAAAATTTTGACCAATGTTGTGGGATTTAATCTTTTTCAAAAGGTTATTCACTTTCTTCCAGGTTAGATCTGCTTCTTTGTACCCAAGCTATTTCTTCTTAGATACCTAGGAAAATGTGTGTTTTACTCAGCCTCTCTCTTTACTTCTAATGTCATAGCTTAGGTTCAAAGTGTAACAGGATAATTGAAACTACTTTTCAGATTTTCATCAGTGGGCTCTTTTCTGGGCACATATTAGAATTGTGAGAATCACACATCTTTTCAAAATTGAGATTGTTGTGCTGAGCCAAGGAGATTATTAAAAGACATTACAATGCCAGCCTTAGAAAACACACATAGGATACCAAGATTCCTTATGACTTTTTCTCTCCCCTCCAATACAGAACACACACACACACACACACACACACACACACACACACACACACACACACACACACCTCTACCTTCCCAGGAGAAGAATCCTCCTTTCAGCAGTACTGTGCATCATGCTTTAGGTAGACACTGCCTGGCACAATATACACATTTGTTTCTCAAAGTGTCTCAGAATAAGCAACATCACTATCATGTGGAAACTTGATAGACATACAGAATTTCATGATCCACTGAATCAGAAGCACAGGGTGAGGTCAAAGTCATATTATCACAAAGCCTCCAAGAGATTCTTAAACATACTCATGTTTGACAATCCTGAGTATGGAGAAATATGTCATCTTATACCCCTCTTCCCATCATAATCCTGCCAGTCCTAGAATGCTCTAGACTCCTCTCTCTGCAGTTACAACCAAAGCAGAAAGTACTACTCAGGGGCCCAGGTCTTTATAAATTTCCTTCATAGTTTTGAGTTTGTTTCAGGTAAAAAAAATCTACCTATCTATCAGATATATCTATCTATATACCAGATAGAGATATATAATATAGATAAGGCACATTTATCAATAATTGGTGTCTGTTTTAAGACAAATCTCAGCATTAACCTTTGCCATTTTGATTTTAGCATTGCTTCTATCTAATAGAGCATAACAAGAACTGGTATTAAATTGAGTACATTGTTTGCCTTAATTTGTTCAATGTATTCATTACTGCATTAGAAACAAAATAGCACTACAACTCCTAATGAAGAAAGGCAATTCCCAGCTTCCCAAATGCTCACCACTCTGAGACTTTTATTCTTTGAGCCTTTTACTATATTACTTTTACTATATTACTCCAGATTTCTAAATAACACCCCTCGCATTGCAGTTGCATCATTTGTTATTTTCAGGCATTATCTCTTGACTTCTTGCTGTGAAAATGTAGTCTCCTTTCTCCTAAACCCTCAAACCATTCACCTGTCAGTTACAGCTATATCTTAGTTGCTTCTGTCCAAATGCTGGAGTCCTTGGGTGAACAGGGGTGTTTATTGTTGACACCCAGACTTTCATCCATCTCATCCTAGACAATGAGGTACAACTTCCTCCAAAGTGACCAGTCAATACTTATTTACCTTCGAATTCAAAGAATATATAAAAAAATCACCCCTCATGTCTAGTTTTGGTTCCATATTAACAGGAAGACAGCTCATTCTAAGTATATACCATGCTTCACAAAGACATGCATGTCAAAATAACTATTATTAACTTATCTGCTAACAATTTATACTAAATTAGTATTCTGTTTTATGATGGTTTTAGAAATAAGTATCTTCAATTGATGATTTGTATTCTGACAGAAGCTTTTTGTGTTTGAAGTAAAATGTTATGATTCTTAAATTCCAAGCTTACTGTTCTCTTACTTGAAGATGTAATGAGATGGTCTGTACTAATCAGTATTAATAATAATCAATACTAATAACAGTACCAATAATTGCTTTGCATTAGATGTGTGCAGCTTCTTGAACTCTTTCCATATCCTAGGAATTATGTTTTCATTAGGCAGTTTTCTCAATGATATATTTGTTTAAGGGGAGCTACTATTGACACAATTTGATAGGCAAGGAAACTGAGTCATAATAAAGTTAAATGATTTTCATCAAGTTCCACATGCAGCTAGGTAGTACTACTTTACATTACCTCTCATTATAATCCTTTGTGCCACACAGGGGGCTTTAGGGACTCCCTCACATTCAAGCATTACAGTAGTTCTGTAGATTGGGCCTAGGAGGTCCATGTTTTCCCTTAATCCCATAGATAAAGGACAATAACCTTCCTATCTACTGCAAGGTTTTTCCTTAGGTGTTCCTAGTGGGATGTTTGCTGTGGTAAACATTACTCCATCCTACCTCCTTGATGAATCATTCTGATCTCTCCTTGACCCCTGCTCACAATTTGTACTCATGGTCTACCTTATGGCATTGTGTTCTCTGCCAACATGGAGCTGGAAGGACCAGTCAATGAGGGATTCCTTTGCCCTCTCTGATTTGGGCTACTGAGCTCTCCTGGTATACTTCCCTATTCAATGTCATGTTCATCTCAGTTTGTCTGATTTGTCTTAGCAACTCTAACACTGCTGAAAGGTAACAGTTCTGTTATTTCTGTATTTATTTTACATACTACCAGTATTGTATTGTGAAAGGATATAGATTGATGAAATAAAAAAAACTTGAAGAAACTAAATTATTTAATGTACTTGAGATACAAAAACATATAAATATATTACAAACACTAGAGAAATTACAACTGTAATGTAAATTGGCAGATGAAAGTCACTAAAATAAATATTTCGGCAATAAACTAAATAGCACATAAATTAGGAATATGTAATTAATTATGGAAGTTGAAAATGAAACTTTGCTCTTTTTAAAAATATGTGAGCTAAAAAAATAATAAAGTGGGTCAATGACATCATAAAACTGCAAGCAAATTTCCATGCAAGATTTTCTTGCTTCTGGAAAAGCTTTCTGACAATTTTCTGATAGAATAGTGATATGAAGATACTTAAAGTGAATCCCAAATACTTTCCTGTGAATTTCATCTTCCAATAATTTTATACCTTATTTGAGATTTGTTTTTGTTTGTTGTTGTTGTTTGAGATAGAAGCTCTTCTATACATAGAGAGCTGGCCTTGAACCTGAGACCTTCCAGCCTTAGCCTCCCAAGTGCTAGGATTATGGGTATGTGTCTCTATGCCCATCTTAACTTGATAATTTGGAGTTCTTCAAATTTAATTCACAAGGCCTATTCCCATAAAGATGATAGATATTGTATTAAAAGGTATCTATGTTTCTTCCTTTCACATTTTGTCTACCAACAGTATATTTTCTTCATGGGTAAATAATGACTCTGAGACAGAACTTCTTGTGTTTAGTTCCATTCTGTAATATTCACAATCTACTTTCTCAGAAATATTTGAACTACAGTAATAAGCATTGATTCAATAGTAACCTTGAAAGACCACAGTGTAATTGTTTACTTGCAGTTCGTAGAGACTTGGACCAGCCTAGACTTGCATACTTCACATCAGCTTGTCTTTTTCACATACTTTGAATGATTTAAGTCATTTATGTGTCACTACAGATATCAACTTGAACGTGAGACTCATAGAAGATTAGAATAGCATAATAGGTATATGGCTATTTTAATACTTTAAAAATAGCAGGCTTCCCTGGAATGCCATAATCCCTGATCATCGCTCCTGATTCTTCCTTGTGTGGAGTACCCAGCATGCTTTGAGCTGAGGATTCCATTTTTCACAGTTGATAAAAATGATACTTGGATACTTGAGGTTGAGGTCATAATAACTCACAGGGGTTAGCACTGATACATTGAACTTAATGCTTTAGATGCTTAAGATTCTAAAGACAGTAACTTTTATTATTACTAAGTTATCCTCTCCCTTTTATATAAGTAGACCCCATGATATCTAGTATGAGATAAAACAAATAGCCAACAGTTTTTAGCAGAAATTATTACCTGGGTTAGCATTAAGAGATAATTTTCCTGAGGTGAGTATTGTCAAACACCTGAGTGAGTTCTTGAGACAAGTTATAAAATTTTCTCTTCCTCTTTTCTATCATTCTTGAAAATAATTGAGATGAGGACTTCTAAAATGTACAGGTTCCAGATGACCTCTCAAGGTCTCCTTGCACTCTGCAATGCTGTAGTTCTGACGAAACTTTAGACAATTGAAATCTCAAGTCAGATCTCTTGGTATTTTGTTCTTTACCTATTTATTGCCTTACAAATGAAACATCTGGGTGACAGAACTGAGACTTTTTTCCCTCTTATTTTTGAACCTCATGCCCTCACCCTCCCCCATACATACTTTGTTATGCTATTATCAAAGCATCCAGGTGGAAAGGATATCTCATGAAATTGGAAATAATCTTGGTTGTCTTTCTTCTATTTGCTCCTTTCATCTTTTTTCTGTTTAATAAGCACAAAGTAAATACAGAACTGATTTTTTTATTCTGAAATGTTATGAACATTAAGCTCTGAGTATTATCATGGGAATGCATTTCATTTGAACTCCAAGAAGTACTAACGTAATTTTTTAAGGGAAAAATCCTTCAATATTTGTAATGCTGTAACAATTTCTTTTTGTTGCAGTGGATCTAGAAGGCCTCCTTCTGGCAGATCCAATATTTTTGAATCATTTCAAACTCTAAGAGGGTTCCTTGAGGAAGCTACAGTTCTAACCCTAGGTAGACAGCATTCCAAAAGATTTGATACTATCTGCTTGTATAAGTTTCTAACATTAACAGATTGGTATCTGTCAATCACCTACTAAATCCACTCTGGATTTGGGTTTATTCATTTATCTCATACAGAATCCTACCAACTATTTCCCAGTATCTCATTTTACTAATAAGCCAATTGCAATTCAGAGTAGTTGTATGACCTGCCTTGAGTCAGAGAGTGACAAAGCTGAACTTGAACAAAGACCATCTCATTCCTACTCTCAGGGTCTGTACACCACACCACACATCAGCACATCACTTTTGCTCCTGGCTGGTAACGATGTCAGCTCCTCCTCACCTGGATGCCTGGGTACTCAGAATGGGCTTATACTTGGTCAATCTCTTTTTTTAACTTGGTCACTTCTGGCATCTGTTCATTCAGCTCTAACCAAGATGCTCAGTTTGTTTTGTTATTGTTGTTGGTTTGTTCATTTGAGAAACCACAATGTAGCCTACCCTTATTTCATTGCTCATTCATTTCATAGGTACTCACTATGTTCAGCACAGTGGCCTACTGGGGGTGGGGAGGTTAAGACAAGAGGTACTTAAGATTAAATGAGATTAGATGGTTGAACTCCAGTCCAGTCTGACTGGTGTTCAGAACAAACACAGAAAAGGCCATATGAGAACACAAAATGGTAGACCCTGGCAAACCAAGGAGAAATAGGCCCAACCCTTCCAGAATCTTGACCTTGGACTACCAAACTCCAAATCTGAAAGAAAATAGATTTCTGTGTTTATGCTACTCTGCCTGTGGTATTTTGTTATAGTAACCTTAGAAAACAAGTATGCTCCAAAAATCTTCTTCCTTCTTCTTCACATTTAGGATACATTGCTCCTGACAGTCCTTCAATGATACCTATCACATCTTCCTCTACCCTTCTCACCTCTTGACAAACACTTTTCCCAATTAATGGTAGACAGTGGGTTTTCCTGTGGCTATTTTTTTTTATGAATGCTTTAGTTAGGGGTCTCACAAAATCCACATTAGTTTATAAATATTGATACTGGCAGGGCACAAATAGCTCCTGGCCATTTATAAGAAATGTATGTTTCTGGCACATTCCCTGTCATCTTTTCTAAAATAAGCTTAGAATTTCTACAACATGGAACAAGTAAATGTGTCACTTCTGTGTAATGCGATACAGAGCAGAGATCTGTTTATAAGAATTGTGAGTCTGCAGATTTAATTACTTATATAATTTGATGCATTTTTACACATGTATTCGTTTAATCAAAGGCTTAAAATTGTAAGAACTATAAGAACTCAGTGAAAATAGAAAAATGGAAAGAAGACAAGTGAGGAGAGATCAAATACACTGCTAATTAAGTTAATGTGCGTTCAGTGCTTAGAACACCATGAGTCCTGTGGTAAGAACAATATAAGTATTAGATTTAATTATTCTTTGAGAGAAAACTGAAACTCTGTAAAGCATGAAGATGCTTGGAAAATATTGAAGAAATAGTGTAAAACTGGAAATATGAAGAATAAAACTTTGTAAAACTAAGTTGATAAAGATGACAGGTAAAATAGCCCATGAGCTGTAAAGGTGCAAAAAAGCAAAAAAGAACTATAGGTTATAAATGGAAATGTGACACTACGAAATGTTTGTTACTCAGTAAAATAGATTCCAGTAACTAGTTCAAAGGTCATATATTACCAAATAGTGTTAAGTATTTTTATACATTTTCTTTTTTCCTGTCTCCCAACAGACAATGAACTTCCTGGGGAAAGGGATTGGATAATAGTTTACTTGCTTTAGTATTTTCAGGGTCCCCTATCTGATATTAATTGATGGCTACTCTGTGAATATGTAATGAACAAAGCAAATAAATTGTAAATAGTGAAATAAATTCCTTAAGAATAGGTTAGATAGGAAATGATGGAAAGAAGATTCTTACAATGCCCCCAGAACCTGCCACACTTCTGTACATGTTTGAGCTGCCCATTCCTGTGACTTCTGCCTGACCTCTGAAACTAATAGCTAATACTTTCATGGCATAAGTGCTTTCTATAAATGCTTCCTTACATGTCAGTGCATTGACTTTGAGCTTAAAACAGCCCTGAAGTGGTCACAAAAAACAAGAGCTATATTATTTCCTTGTACAAATGAAGAATCAGAAGCTCAGAGAAATTACAACTTTCTCAAGGTCACACACATAGCTGATATTAACTACAGAATCAGGACTCAGTTTCCAGTGATCTCCATCCAAAACTGTATTCTTTTAATGTCACTGTTATCCATGATACATGACACATGGTGCTCAGAGGAGACCAAGAGCATCTCCATGCTGACAGGTATTATAAAAGCTTTCGCTGGGAGGTACCAGGAAACTTGAGTCAGGAACCATCAATACTTACCATGTTCCTCTACCAAGATAGGAAGGAAGGAGTCTTGACCTTGAGGATCTACTACAGAGGAAGAACTAAGTATTAGGATAGGCAAAGGAGCTAAAGATCCTCTATCCTTTACCTTCTCTAAATATTGGCATGCTGCAGCCATGTCCCCCAAGCTTAGGGTCAGAGCAATGTACACACAGTGGTTATGAACATGGCTATGAAGCCATGCTTTGGTTCAAATCCTGCTTATGCCACTAAGTTTCTTTAGACCCAGGGGGGAAATCTTCTTTTTAAATTTTCAATTAAATATGCATTCAGCACTTACAATATGCCATTCAATGACTAAGTTTCCAAGTCAGAAATGCTTTCAAGTATGTATTGCTTTTTTCTATCTGCCATTGGTCATCTACTACTAAACAAGCATGCAATTGCAAATGGAAAGGGTACACAAATATTGTAATGCATAGTGGCAATGGCCTTTGCAGATGCCTTGTAAATGAAAGTGGCTGCCACAACAGTAGCAGTACCCAGGCAGCTCTATATGGCTGTAACAGTAAGCTTTACATAAATTTAAATCTATTTTATACTAACTGCCTTCATTCTGATTATCCTAATATTATAGGTATTAAACATCATTTATTTCATTGAATTATAATGTTCATAGTGTTTTTGTAACTGTCCCAATTTTGCAAGATGAAATTCTTGACCCAGCTTTTGAGGGTATTTTTTTCTTTTTAAACTGGCGTATGAGATCCAAGTGATAGAGTTTTGTCCAAAGACAAGACTTGGGTAAAACCCTAGCAAGTATAAAGCCTTATCATTCACACACCTCATCTCCTACTCTCTTGGTCATCATCCTTTCTCTCTCCTCTCCTCTTTTCCCTCTCCCTCCACTAATCTAGCAGCACCTGACTTAATCTTCTTACCATTCCTTAAGCTCTCTATAATCCCATGTCTTTGTGCCTGCCCCTGCTGATCCCTCTCCCTGGACAACTTCTTTTCACCCTTCATGTATACCTTGAAGCTTCATCTTTTAACTTCCCTCCACTTTCCAAGTTAGGAGAAACCATTTCCTCAGGTGCTGGGTGATTTCTAGTACAGTGTTTCCCTTTACAAGCAGGGATGTTTGCTTTGCTATTTTACTCTCCCGTGAGACATTGCTCCCATAAGAGCAGAGATGGAGATGTGGCCTTTTGTTGGCCCATTCCTAGGGCATAGCTTGGAAGCTGGCTTGTCACTGTGGAACCAGTGAGTGAGACAGAGGGAAGCAAGGGAGCCAAAGAATGAGGAAAACAGACAAAGAGGTAAATACAGAAAAAGCAAAATGGAGACAGGAAACTCCACAGAGAGAGAAGACAGATCCAGGGATAGAGAGGATGGAACAGAGAAAAAAGAGAAAGAGAAAACAACATGTGCTAAAACAAAGTAAAGGCATGAGCATATGAGGGAAGTAGGGAAGATGGAAGAGGTAACAGGACAAACAGTGGTTCCTGGAAGAGAACAATTTTGTCTCAGGAATTGAGTTCCCAACATCCATAGTTATGAGGCATCCTAAACCTGCCTTCTCAAGGCCAAAATATCTCCCTTCCCATCATCTGTGTTTAGCACTTGCAGGGGGCTTTGGCATGTGCTCGATTTTCATCCTTTAATTATTTGAATACATTTGCATTTCAAATTATATTTAGATTTCCAACATCTCTAAAATTTCCCACAATAAATAGGAAATAATGAGAATGCTATAGATCACATAACCAATCTTTAAGGCTAGACATTTATTACAGAAAGTACTTGCTGTTTTCGCAACAACATTCTATTTCAGAGGATAGCACCTCGCAGTATGTATGTGTAGGAATACTCCTGAATCAATTTTAGAATGACATCTTGATTATCTTCTATCTGGATAGAAACATATAAGCTTTTGTTAGTGAAGCTTCCTAGAAAGTACCTGGGTAAAAAGACAAACCACTACAAAAGCAATACTTGTTTTGTGTAAATCAATAGAACGCACCTCAATTCACAAAACTGCAACATTTTAGGTGCATAACTGTTATTCCTTCTAAGTATCGGTTTTAAACAGTGAGTAAAAATTAACTTACCAAATTCCAACCACCAAATGGATGTGATGATAAATACACAGCTGTGGATGCCTTTGAATGAAAAGGCAAATTCTCATTTCATGTGGGGCACACCCTCTTTCAACTAGGATGCACAGAACTCATCTTATGAGCATTACACAGACCTAGGGTCTTTGGGAATGCCCCATGAGCATTCTCTTCATTTTCTCATATTTTTGTTCCTTTTATTCTTCCTCTATCACAGGTATGGGAACAAAGGCAGCCTGAGAGTTGAGAGCACTAAGGAAAAGTCACATAGGTGGTGATTGGCAGAGCTGAGTTTGACATCCCTACTCTATGACCCAAAGCCTTTATCCTGACACAACAAAGACATAGAGTCTGTGTTACCACAAACCAAGGCTAAGGATGATGGATCCATGGATTTCTAGCTTTCAACACTGAAAAGATGAAAGGATAAAAATAATTGAACTTATTGAATATCCCACTGGGCATCAGACACTTCCATACATTTTTTTCCATTGAACCCCCAAAATAAACTCATACAATGGGGATTGTTCTGGGTATCTACTGCTAAGGAATCTGAGCTCCTGAGGTTGAGCAGCTTGCCTACATTCTCCAAAGAGCCTCTCTAGACATTCTGGTGCCATAACAAGGCATAAAAGCCCAATGTCTCTATCACCTGTCTCATTAGAAGAAAGAAACCTTATTTCTTTTTATTTGTATAAAGAGCTGCAATCTGGTGAATATTTTGTTCAATGTCAGATATTGTTTGGCAAGTGCGTGTCCTGAATTATCTCATTTATGCTTTACAACAAACTTGGGAAGAAAATATGCTATCAAAAGCCTCTCTTGGACTTCCTCTTAACCCTAGAGCAGCAAGGATCCATTAGACTTGAGGGTCGAGACAGGAATGATAGACAATCTTCAAGGAATGGGAATTGGAAAATGTAGGTCCAGCCTGAGAACAGTCAATTTGTGGCCATTTACAAATGCTTCCCAACCTAAAGAAGACTGTCTCTGGGTTTTGTTTATTCTCTTGTCCAGAAGTTCAGTGAACCATGCTACCTGTAGCATGTACAAGAGTATGTACAGTTTGCAGGGCCTCGCACTCTTCATAGTCTTACTTGAAGACACAACTGTGACTCTCTCCACTCTGGTATTTCACACTCATCCATTCCACTTTCCTGCAGCTTTTAAAAGCAGCTACATACAGTGCTCATGTTATTACAAGACCTCTAATTGTTATTAATTGCCACTGGATGTGATGGTAATTAATGCACTATAATGAAATACTAGCCTGCCATCCTGGCATGTGTATTTAACCTGTGCTTGTCTAAGAAGATGAACAGATTCATGTCTCAGTGCTGGAGAAGAGGCAGGGAGGAATGAGTTAATTTGGACACCCACCCTGAAGCCTTGGGCCACGCCTTCTTTCCATGGAAGAGCTTGCTCCTCATGGCCTGTGCTTCCTGACTTCCTCTCTCGCTCCTCTCGCTCCCTGCTGCCAAGTGGCTTCGCTTGATCAGAACAGCAGGCTTATTTGAAGACATGCCAGCACGGGTTTGAAACACCAATTACTACTCCAGCAATGACAAATATGAAAGGGGAGAAAAAGCAGCAATAATCATTTAATACATTTATTATGAAGACAAATGGCTTGTACATAAATCACCCTCCCTTTTTACTTGAAAAACCTTGCTTATTCAGATACAGAAAAAACAAGGGTTAATTTCAGAATTGTGGAAGCAGAAGCCTTGGGCAGGGCCTTAGAAAACCTTTAGGAATTCACCTGGTCTGAGACCAAAGGACGTCATAATCAGAATTTGGAGAATAAGTATTGGCCATTTATGTATTCATACCTCATGAAAACTTCTCCCAAGCTGACATACAAAGTTCTCTTGCAACTTTGAGCACAAATAATGCTTTGAAAACCAGGGAGGGAGAAGGGTGGCTAGGAAGTGCATGAAAGAAGTACTCCCTGAGTGCAGGGGGAGGGGGAGCTTCTATTTTACACTTGCTGAAGATAATTCCCTCTAGTCTTTAAAAAATTCTACAGGACAGGGATGTCACAGAAAAATGATTAAGGACCTCAGCTTTGCTATTAGGTTCTTGCTCGAGTTCATAGTTGATACTTTCGCAGTGCAATTTCTGCTAAGATGCTGCAGCTAACTAGGATTTAGTTCTCTAATCCTGAAATTAGAGATTAAAACAGCAGCCATTACATGGACTCGTCCTTATAATGGCTAAATTAAATAGTATATAGTAAATACTTAGAAAAGAATTTCATATGTTACCTTTTTCTCACATTGCCCATGAAAAAAAAATAGGTAAACTAGTTCCATCCAAGTTTAGTATCTTACCCACAGACATACAGCTAAATAATGCAGCCTGGCTTCAAACACATATCATTATCTACTTCTGCCATCTATGTCTAGCCCTAAAGTTCCCATGATTATGAAATTGATGGCAAATCTACATACTCACATACCCCTTATGCCAGCCTACGGGCTTGGCCAGGAAGCCATACAAATGAGGAAGACTGTTTTGGAAAGTGGTTTTCAGTGTGTGTAGAGGTGAGCCAGATGCCATCTGCAATGAGAACCCACTTACTACCAACTGAGTAAACATTTATGGAGCTCCCTGATTTCCCTATAAGGAGGATATACAGAGGAGCCCATACCATAATATACCCTATCATGAAGGAGCCTGTACCACCTCAACTACTGTTTGGTCTTTGGACCAAACTACTAATGGTCTTTGGATAGACTCAAATTTCTCCCTACTCTCAAAAGAAACCAGAACTCCTGAGTAGGAGCTCTTGTTCAAAAATATAAATTGTGATGGGAAAGAATATGGCAAGAGAGAATAGAGAGAGTTCTTCAACGAGTCATGTCACTGCCCTACAAGTGGGATGGAAGAGTTGAGACAAAGAAAGACCTCTGATCTTCGAACCAGTGCTTCTTTCCCCTTCCAGACTACCCATTCCTCACTCCCCCGCTACTCACACCCCAGTCTCACTTGGTCTTTTGTACACTTGTACAAACTCCAGCTCCTAATCTCTGCCTTTCATTAACTTTCTCTCACATTCATACCCACAAGCTGAAGCACGTGTCTTACACACATATCTACACACAAGCTCAAACTCATGCATATTCTGTGCTTCACACACATACCCAAAGAGCACCCTGTTCACTCTGTAACACACACACACACACACACACACACACACACACACACACACAGTGACCCATCCTTTGAGCCCCAGCCAGAAGGTGGGTCTGAAAAAGTAGGACAGTCTGCAAATTGTCTTGTCAGCAACACTCTGGAGAGGAGGCTTCGCAGACAAAAGCTCTGCCTTCTGTTGCTAATGATGCAGACAGTAGGTGTGTCTGCACAGCAGCCCTTGTTCTCACAGAAGCCCATAGCCCAGCAGCTGGTGTCTGCCCCTCCTCCTACCTATCTCCCTTTCCTCCAGATCCACATCCCTTCTCTCTTTCCCTGCTGTGGTAAATGCAAGCACAGCCTGTGCTTCTGAATGCCTTAGCCTGTGCACCAGGCTCAACATTTCATCCTTACAACAAACCTGCGAAGACTGTATTGTTACCTGTACTAGTGTGCCTGTACTGTGTGCCTGTACTAGTAATGGGGCTTGAATTCGAGGCCTGGTCACTATTCCTTAAGCTTTTTGGATCCTAGTTGGCTCTTCATCCCTTGAGCTACAGCTCTACTTCTGGCTTTTTAGTGGTTAGTTTGAGATAAGAATCTCACACACTTTCCTGCCCTAGATTTACTTCAAATCCTGATCCTCCGATCTTAGCCTCTTGAGTAGCTACAATTATAGGTATGAGCAATTGATGCCTGGCTTATTAGCTCTGTTTTAGACAAAGAAACCACAACTTAGAAAGGATGAATTTCTTCATACTGCCCTGCAATGTTATATAGCTTAGACTGTCCCAGGTCTGACTGATCCAGATCTCTCCATATGACTTTCTAGGAGGAGTGTAGGGAGATTTTAGAAATCAAAAGGAGAATTCTCATTGAAGGATGAGGGTAAGAGAGTAGCTATCATAAAGCTTACTTACACTCTCTTTGGCTCATCTTAGCCATAAACTGACTTTAATTCCTCCCCCTGCCTTCACACTCACTCCTGCTTCTGCTACTGGCTGTGGGGGAAGGGGGGAGAAGGGGCTTTTCCCCTATGGCATCCATTCTATTTCTCTGCATATTTGAAAAGTCAGGTTCACTCAATCATTAGTCATTTGTTTAATCAGTGTTTTTGGAGCATTAATCTCTTACAAAACTAGTATATTCCCTCAGGTCTTGGAAATAGGTCTGGAGTATTGGGAACTGTCTAGCTTGTTCAACTCTATAAATGCTAGCTGAGCAAAGGGTTTTCACCCTTGTCTCACAGGCACCTCTTGAAGTCAATAGTTTGGGACAACCAACTGTCATGTCTGGGCCCTGTGTGGGATTGAAGGACCTAGTGTAAAAGGCCTAGGTTCTTTCTCATCTGGCTCCTCTTCTGTGAGGCTCTGTAACAGAGTCCCAGGACTCCCTTCAGGGCCAAGTCTCACCTGCCAGACAGAGAAAGAAATCTTCAACATTTAGGGCATTCCTTAGATTTGCTTTGCAAGGAATTGCTACTGATACCTATGGAACTAGAGAGAATAACAAAGAAATACAACGCTTCTGAGATCTATAGGGCCCCTACAGCCAGTATCTTTGTCTCTAGCTCGGGACTGTCATGTTCTAATGGCCTCCGGCAGCCTTATTAACTGGTTCAGAGTCTCAGGATAGATTTCACTCATTCTCAAGAGCAACACTCTCTCCTGGATCATGCTCACCTCTCCCTTGTAGGAAGTGATCCATAGCTATTTTTGAGTGAGGAGGAAGCTTCACACTTGTCCTGTGAAATGCTTCACAGAGAAAGAGGCTCTGGAACTGCTATCTGTTAATGCTTTAAGTTCGTGGGAGTCCTGAAGTAAATAAATTATTTCAGCCCATTTTGTCTCAATTACACTTGACAAGATGAACACATTGTTTACTTAGTGAACCATTCCATCGCATACTCTATCTGTGCTTACAAACAGGAACTCATATGGTGTTCTCAACAAGTCTGTAAGGGGAGATATTATCTTCATTTTAAAAGACAAAGTTCAGCACAAAGTAGTTCAATCATTGCCCCAATGACACAGGTATTACAGAGTTGGTCTTTGAATGGTTTGCCTCCAGGATCTAATTTTTAATACTGTTTAAAATTACATACACACATGTATACTAGTCTCCTTGTCTACCATTTCACTTACTGCAATAATTGTGCCTTCAAAGTATTTAGTAGAAAAGTTCAGAAGTAATTTCCTTTAAAATTGTGTGACACTTTGTGTAACATGATAAAATCTACCACAAGCCTGCTCTGCCCAGGACTGACTCACCCTCTTTCCCTAGTATGTTCATGTTGTATACATCACAGACCTATTCGTTACTGAGCAGCCATCTGGGTTATCAGATTGACTGGCATGGTATTGCATGTGTGCAATTAACCTTAAGTACTAGCCTTGGGGTAAAGTGCAATGTCTGCAATATGCACCCCACTTCATTTCATCTCCTCAAGAAGAAGGCAAGCCCCCAGCACAGTAAGTATGTGAGAAAGAAAGAGAGAGACAGAGACATCACATCCACATGACATTTATTACAGAATATTGTTTAATTCTCATTTGTTACTAGGTATTGTTTGTAATCTCTCTTCTTTTGTTCTCTTTTATATTATGTTGTTGTTTATGGTATTGAGGATTGGACCCAAGGCCTTGAGCATACTATTCAAATGCCTACCACTGAGCTATATATCCACCTTTGTTGTTATTCCCCTGTTATGCCTAATTTATAAACTCTTATCAAAGGGAAAAAGTACAGGAAAAAGCACGCTATAATTAGGGTTCAGCAGTATCTTTGGCTTCAAGCATCTGCTGAGGGATTTGGAGTATATTCTTGAGATGGATATTAATTTGTAAGCAAAAAGAAAAGAAAATCTATTATTTGTATAATATATAGTTAGATAGATATAAACGACATACCAAATATTACTTCTTAAAAATATAGAAATGCTCCAGAAAGGCTGCCTTAGATTTGCCTGCTCTTATTTCCTATGACTTAATAACTTGGTCCCATCATGGGCCCTGTCATCACTATATGACACTCAAGCTCCCCCTCTGACATGCACTTATTCAGGTACTACCTCCCTTCCTTGGGGAAGGCAAAGGACTAGAATCCTAGGACTAGGTGCTTCCCTCCTACTTTTCTCAGTTTACACAGGGCAGATTTTCCAAGTCTGCTTCTCTTTTAGTGCAATAGTCTTTCCCCTTTGGTGGTTTGTGCAGCACAGGGAGGGTTGGTTGTACCTTTGTTCCCTCCAATACTTTGATCCCATGGAGAAAATTTCAGTTGTTTTTCTGGGCATCTCTATTGTCCCCATCAGAGTCAGAATGTTGCAGAAAGTAAAGCCTGGGTAGTACAAGAAGTTTAGAGCGCACAGCCTCTGTGGCCAGTTCTACCCTGGGCAGATGCAAGTTAGAGATATGCTCCTTTCTGTGATAGGAGAGTAGTCCTTTTGTTTGGTTGTTGTCATCATTGTCATATCACTACTAGGACTTGAACTTAGAGTCTGAGTGCTGTCCCTTATTTCTTGCTATCTACAACTTGAACTAGAGCTCTAATTCCACCTTTGTGGTGGTTCACTGGAGATAAGAGTCTCATAGACTTTTCTCCCTAGGCTGGCTTAGAATCATGATCCTCATGTCAGCCTCCTGAGTAGATAGGATTATAAGCATAAGCTACCAGGCCCAGTTTTTGCACTCCTTCCACAGAGTAAACAAGAAGAGGTAAGTCTTGGAAACACCAGAATAACATTTTTCAACATGAGACTCTCTTATGCTGTCTTTCCATCTTGAATAATTGCAAGTTAAAGTAACCTGAGAAATGGCATTTTGTGAAGTGTCAGCAAAGAAAGAGGTACAAAATAAATGGGTGCAAGGTTAGTGAACAAGGTTTCTTTCCAATACCAACCACAAAGGATTGGCAACAGTGACACTTAAGACTGAGTGTGTGGCACAAAGGTAGTGTAATAAATTCAGTAGTTTATGTGTTAAAGGGGCTGTCTTAATTTGGGTTCTTTGAAATATGAACTTGAAAACATGATTCCTAGGGAAGGATTTTACTGAGAAGGATTCTTAGGCAAAAGAATGAAAAGAAAGCAGACTGAAGAAAAAAAAGAGAATGTGGTTATAGGAGAGGGCCATCCTGGACCACTGGAACATGAATTGAGGCAAAGTGGCTGAGGTTTCGTGCATGGGTGCTGGTGATTGACTCTGTGGGAGCAGGGATGATGTAAAACCTCCCAGCCTGGTCACAGTGTTGGCACTCATCAGTAGAAGACTATTCTTAGGAGAATGTGGCAACTGTGAGTCATTACTGGCCAACACTCACAGCAGCTGGTAAGTGGGTACACTAGCCCAGGAAAAGATATCTTGGCAGAGTGCTAACAATATCTAATAATGACACAGAGAAAGATCCAGGGCCCCTTGACTAGTCAGTGTCCTTAAAATATAGTACAGTCAGCTCAGTTTTCAGATAACAGTCTGATACCCAAAGACAGGAGCCAAAGTTAAAATGCTTTTAGGAGCCTGCACATTCCCCCACAGCTTGGCTCCACACTAAGTCACTGGTCATCTGCCATGCTCACAGCATGGCTAGAACACTAGTTCCATCCATGCCTGTTGACCAAGGATCCAGTCACCTATCTTGCCCCACTCTTTTAGCACTTTCACTTCTATTCTAACAATTACAAATATGCAGTAGACCTATGTCATGACATTTGGAATGGGAAATCCATCACAGAGCACCTGTAGGTATCTATCATAGCCCCTTGACAAACCATCTGGAAAGGTTTCAAGTCTCCAAGAAGACTGGAAGGTGTCCCATTGCCTTCACTGCCACTGTAGATCTCCTATTAGTACTTGTAGAACATGATGGATTTTCTATAGCATCCCACTGATTGCCTACAATTAGTGTGACACATTAAATGATCTTTCATTCAAAGACCTGTCGAGTGTTTACTGTATTTCAGATCACATTGTGGTGAAGCCAGGTGGACAGAATTGACAATGTCCTTGCCCTTATTCTAAGCATAAGAAAGGCAATAAATATACACAAAAAAACCCTAATTCAGAAAGGATTTCAAACTGCTAAATGGTGCTGATGTTAGGCAATGGCTCTAACTTCATAGGTCAAAGTAGGCTTTTGTAAGGATGAAACTAATATTCAGGTTGGGATCTAAACTGTGACATAGAGTTGTCCAGGAAAAGATCTGAGAAAGGAATTTTTTCTCAACAAACAGAAAAAAGAACAGCCAGAGGCAAGAATGAATAATTCAGGAGGGAAAATAAAAGTTCCTGGGTGTCCAGGATATTGAGAGTGAATGAAGGAGAGAGTGGGTGGTGAATGTGAGAACACTGAAAAGGTATGGAAATAAAGAGATTAATGCTGCCTTCCTTCCTTCAAGACACTGAACTATGCCAATAGAACACTGTGAATCTACTGTGAGCACACTTGCAAGTCTTCTAGCATTTCTAGCACTCGTTGCTATGATGACAGTATTGCCTCATGAGCTCTCTGTGGAGACAGGGTGTACTATCTCAGGTTATCTACTGTAAGGAGGACCTGATGGCATTGGAGTCCCAGTATAGACACCTTTGATGCTTTTAGGCTATTAAAATTTGCTTGTGGTAGCCCTCAGGATTGCTTGGAGATTATTTGTAAATGCAATGGTATCCCAAAGAAAAGACTTTTTTTCCCACTCCATTTGCTCTCCTTTTTATTGATTAACATGAGGAATTAATTCTAATGTAGTGGGTGCAAATGATGACACCCAGTTAGAAACATTTCTCCAGGGAATTAATTAGGATTTATTATAGATACAAGTATCAGAGACCTACAATAAACATGGTGTAAAGAAGATAAAAGTCCTTTTCTCTTGGAGAAAGGCCAGAAGTCAATCAGTCCAATCTGTCAGTTCTACTCTATGATGTAGTCCTCAGGACGCAAGCTACTCACAGCTTTTTTTTTTTTTTTTTTTTTTTTTGCCAGTCCTGGGGCTTGGACTGGGGCCTGAGCACTGTCCCTGGCTTCATTTTGCTCAAGGCTAGCACTCTGCCACTTGAGCCACAGCGCCACTTCTGGCCATTTTCTGTATATGTGGTACTGCGTAATTGAACCCAGGGCTTCATGTATAGGAGGCAAGCACTCTTGCCACTAGGGCATATCCCCAGCCCACACAGCTTCTTGCTGTGCCACTTCTCCTACCACACATGACCTAAGCAGGGTGGTAAAATAAGCAAGACAAGGCAAGGATGCATACTATTATCTTTTGTGTATGGGAAGTTTTAAGAAATTGCTTAATGTGCTCCTACTTACCATTGACTAGAACTTAATCACAAACCCACAAAGCAGTCTCCATTTCAGGGGCCATGTGCCTGGTGCCCAGTAGAATATCCCTTACTAAGGAAGGAGAAAAATGAATACTTCATAGAAATCACCTTTTCTAGTTTCAATATGAACACAACTCTTGTCATAAAATTCACACCTTCTAATTAGTGACTGGTAGCCCTAGGATTTTAAGAAGTAGTAAAACAAACTTTTATAAGACAAGGAATTTAGTTTTCTGCTATGAACCTAACTTTTCCAAGGGAGGACATGGGGGACAAATGCAACAGATCACTCACAGTCACAATCATCTCGTAAAGAAAGAAGAATGTAGCACAAAAGAAATAGGAAGGCCTTTCTTTACCAATATCTTAATCGAGTCAATTTAGCTTTCTTTCCAGGGGAGAATAAATGTTTACCCTAATTTTAGTACAAAGAAATTTAAGTTTCACCATGGGTCTGTTCTATCCAATGGGGCTACTAACTGAAAGCATTTCTTTAAGGCAGTGCAATGTCTCTGTGTCTAAAACCTCCCTCTGAGTAACAACAATAATGATCATTTATTTAAAATAAAAACCATTAGCTGATGGGCCTTTGATCAGGTGCTGCTCTATGAGTTTCATCTATCAATAGTTTTAATTGATTTTGTTTTGAATTTGTGGACAGCATAAACATTTTAAGAGGATAGCCAGGTGCCAGTGGTCACGCCTATAATCCTAGCTACTTAGGAAGCTGAGATTTGAGCATTCTTAGTTCATAGCCAGCCTAGGAAAGAAAGTCCTTGAGTCTCTGATCTCCAATGGATCACCAAAAGCCAGAAGTGGAGCTGTGACTCAAAGTGGTAGAGCCCTAACCTTGAGCGTAAAAGCTGAGGGACAGCACCTAGGCCCTTAATTCTAGCTCTAACACCAGGAAAATAACTGTAAACTGTTTTAAAAAATGTACTGGTTTCCCTCATAGGGAATAATTAGTACAGGCTTAGGCTAGTCACAGCAGAGGATCACAAGAGCCCAATAACTATGCCCTTATGAACACATAGATGATGCTAAGTGAAATGAATTCCATGTTATGGAAACGAATGTTATATCGCTGTAGTAATTACTTTCAACGTGCCGTGTGAAACCGTAGCTTTTGTTGTTGTTGTTGTTGATGATCCTCTTGTATCCCCTTCCTGTGGCTGTCCCAACGTTATCACTGTATCTCATCTGAGTACCCTGGATACTGTATATACTGGTATTAGAACTAGGGAAGTGAAAGGGAATATCAAAATTGAGATACAAAGGATAAAAAGACAAATGACTACAAAACAATACTTTCAAAACCATTTGGTGTAAACGAACTGAACAACTCATGGGGAGAGAAGGAAAGGGGGAGGAAGGAGGGAGGAATGAAGGAGGAGGTAACAAATAGTACAAGAAATGTACCCATGGCCTTACGTATGAAACTGTAACCCCTCTGTACATCACTTTGACAATAAATAATTATTCAGAAAAAATGTACTCATTACCTGACTTATATAACTCCTCTGTACATCACTTTTACAATAAAAATAATATATTTTTTAAAAGAAAATAAATAGATAAATAAGAGATTATGTTAAGAATTCAATTCTTGCTTCTCTTAGAGAGTGGACATTCCCGCATGCCTGGTGGGAGAGGCTCAAATGCTGCTGCCCCTTCAAAAGGACCTGTACTTGTTAGCTCATTATGAGACCCACTTTGTCAGCATCCCACCAGGGATCTATGGAGAGCTGTCTGTAAGGCCCAATTTAGAGCTACTGATGTTCAAGTGTGTGTGTGTGTGTGTGTGTGTATTATATTGTATATATGATGCATTATATATTATATATATTATGACCCCAAGGCCTCGTGGGTGTTTTACTGCACAATCCTGGTCCCCTTGGAGTCCTTGGTCCACATCTCTCTCAACCTTATACAGGTAGAATTATTCATATCATCCAGACTATAGAACTTCTATAAATTTAACTGTGGAAAAAATACTGAATATTCTCTCTCCTTTACAGCTTTATTTATTTATTTATTTATGTCAGTTGTTGGTCCTGGGCCCTGTCCCTGAGCTCTTCAGGTCAAGGCTAGTGTTCTACCACTTGAGTCGCAGTGCCACTTCCTTCAGTAATATTTTAGATTTATTTTATGTTAACTTTTTTAGCAGAAAAATTTTGGAGAAATGATGATTGTTCAGAAAAGGATGCTGTCACCCAGCATGCAGATACAGCATGCATTTAAACAACTCTGAGCATATAAATTGTCACTTAATTAGCCCTTGCTAATCCGTGGAGGGAAGACACTCCATTGCACTATGGGAAATAACTTCAATTCATGCAACAGACAGGGACTATAGTCCTTGAACAACTACAGAGTAGGGGTCAAGGCCTTCCTAGACCTCCCTTTGGCTCTTAGTGCCTCATGGGAAGGAGCCTCCAGAGGATAACAGTAAATGCATTCTTTCACTGAAGAGACAATTCTGAAAGACAATAAGGATTTTCAAAAAATGTATGGCATTGAGCTTACTTTCATTCATAACTGTCTTCTTTACTCTGAGATCCATGCTGAGAGCTTCAAGAAGGGGGGAAATCCCAGTACATGCTGTATTCATAACATATACACACACAGTTTTATTTTCAAAAGACATTTGAAACATAGTTTACCATGACTTTACTAATGACTTACAGATCATGCTATGTGCCAAGTGTAATGCACTTCCATCAGTTTATTCAAGTTGAAGTGACTGCTATATATCAGACAGCATGAACAGTAAGTGTACAGATAGCAATTAGGTACAGTCTTTGCCCTCCACTCTTAGAGTGTAAAAGATACACACATAAACAGGTAAGTCATGTGTTCATTCATTGATTAAATCAACTGTTTTTAAATGCCTCACATAATCTAAGAAGCATTCTATGTGCTGACCCTTATCTCTGTATGTTGTCCATTCTGCTGGAGGAGGGCACACTGTAATTTTCCTATGGACACTCTAAGAAATTCACTCTCTTTAAGTGTTCTGGCTGCAAGTCAAAAAGTCTGAAATCCATTTCAGTGGGTGAAAACTGAGGTGCCATCCATCCTGCCTTCTTTATGGAGGCTTGAGAATCCATCTAATGGCCCTTACCAGTTTCTATGAATGCATGGACTTGGGTCTTGGCTCATAAATGAATTTGCAAAAACAATAGTAAAGCATCTCCTTTCGTCTCTGACTCTTGCTTCCAATACTTCTCTCTTTGACCCTGACCCTCCAACCTTCCTCTTTATAAGTACTATGTAATTACTTTGGGTCAGCCACATAATCCAGCACCATCTCCCCAACTCAAGAGTCTTCATTTAATCATATCTGCAAAGTATATTTTACCATGTAAGTCAACTATTCACAGAGTTACAATTTGTGCGGATGAGGATAGGATGTGGGCATGTTTGGGTCTGTGCTACAGTCTACCACCAGGACAGACAGTAATCAGATCATCTATACACATACACACAGATGCACACACGAGGTAGTGGTAGATGATACATGAAATGCAGGATGAGGGCACAGAGCTGGAGTAATTGTTTTCAGCAGCAAGTGATGTATGGAGGTGACATGAAGTGTGGGAATGAGGACTGGAACAGTCTTCAGGAGGATGTTGGAGGAAGCTTAGGGTGATACGTTGCCTACATTAGACATGAAGTGAAATAACATTAACCATAGCAGACTTAGAACTAATGGGAATGTATATTATAATCCATAAAACAAACAAACATTGAAGTATGATACAAAGACCAAATTAAAGTCATTGTGCAATTAATTTAAAAGTAGATAGGAGAGGGGTCGCTAAAGGTCACAAAACAGAGGAGACAGCCATTAATAAAATGTTAGTCTTAGACCCAATAATTTCTAAGACAGACAAGAAAAGAATCATTGAGGGCAGTATCACACCAGTACTGAAACCAGGCAATTGTATTTGATTTTGGTACCCTGGGTACTATATATACGATTATCTGAATTAGGAAAGGAAAGGAGAACTTCTAAATGGTGAGACAAAGGATAAAGGGCAATCCAATGCAACAGCGATACTTACAAGACTATGTTAGAAATTAACAACTGGCGGTGGGCGGGGCTGGGAGGGAGGGGAAGTGGGAGAAAAATGAGGGAGGAGGTAACAAGTATGACAAGAAATGTACTCACTACCTTACGTAACTGTAACCCCTCTGTACATCACCTTGACAATAAAATTAAATTTAAAGAAAGACAAAAAAATAAAAAGGTAAGGGTCTGAATAGGACAGTAGCATAGCAGAGCACATATAAATGAAGCCAGGTGGGGGTTTGGGGTTTGTTCTAAATGTGATAAGAAGACTTTAGAGGATTTGTAGCAGGAAGATGACATAATCTGCTTAACATAAAAAAAAATGATTCTAATCCAGGTGCCTGTGGCTTGTGATTATAATGCTAACTATTTGGGAAGATCTCATTCCAAGGCCAGCCAGGGCAAAAATGTTTATGAGATTCCTTATTGACCATTAAGAGGACATGGTGAAACATGCCTGTTGTTCTAGCTTGGTTGGAAGTATAAATAGGTGGATTGCAGCTCAGGAAACAAGACTTTCTCAGAAATAACCAGCGAGAAAAAAATGAATTTGTGGTACAGTGTCTGCCTAGTAAGCAGGAGGCCCTGACTACATGTCCAGATACTCTAACTCCCAATAAAAATCCCCCCAGATATTCTGACTTCTATGGAAAATGATTTCTTGGGGTGCAGAATAGAAGCAGTGAGCTTACTGGGTATCCTCTGTTCCCTAGGGGATGATAAAATCAAGAATTTGGGTGACAACAGTGAAAGTAGAAAGGTGATCAGCATTGAAATGCACATAAAAATTAGTCCTGCTTAGCTTGCCAATGTACCAGTTTTAGAAGGTAGGAAAGACTGGCTCAAGGTTATTCCTATTTTGAGAATTGAACAGTACTATGATATAGTTGTTCTGTAATAATAGTTTAAGTTAAAATGCTGGACTCTGAGCCAAACAGCCTGGGATCCAATAACGCTCTATTGAATGATCTTGGGCAAGCTGGTAGTAGTTGTGGGTCTCCATCTCCTCTTCTTTTGTACAGTGAGGCTGCAACACAGTGCTTTACTTACAGGGCTAAAATCAATCAACATGTGTACAGAAATCAGATCGGTGCCTCGATCATAGTGAAGAGCAACAATGATCAATGATTATTAATGCATAACAGAGTCCTGGATTTATCAAAGTAATTAGGGACTGCTTTTGCTAACATGAGGAAGACTAGATGAATGTGACTAGATGAATTCCTCACCAGGAGTATCTTACAACAATGCTGTGCACTCAGATTGGTAAGAGAATTTGGACATCTCCAATCACAGTCATCCTGAGTCTAGGAGGGAGGATAGATCAATAGCAACCACTGCATTGAGTGCATAAGGACTTGGGAGACAAAGACAGGAAGTGCCACATGGGCAGTTCAGAAAACAATCTGAGCCCAGTACCCATGATTTAATAGGAGTACCTATGACAAGTAGCAATGCTTTCTCCTAGCCCTTTGCAAATAGTGCTACTTTGGGACCTGCTCAGAATTCTATCTATCCATAGTACAGTAATTTTTAAATATAAAGGACCATATTTCACACAAATTGAACATAAGTTTGAAGCATACACTAAAGTGGATGAATAAGGAGTTTTAGCCTCTAGACTTGTGAAAATAATAGGATTTTCTGTAAGGTATTTTTTGGCTGGTTGTTTTGCTTTTTTTTGTTTTGTTGCTGTTTTTGTTCTGTTTTCAGAATGCCTTAAAATTTGCAAAACATGTGGTTTGTTAGCATAATTCTTTACATTTCTCCTGCCTTTCAGATATTTCAATGTAGTTTGTGTTACTTTATCTAATACACACACACACACACACACACACACACACAGAGAGAAGCACACAAACACTCAGGTACTATGTTGAACATCTAGACATGCATCCTAGGATAAATTCAGCTGCCAATGGCAAGAAAAGGGAAATGCATAAATCACTGTGAAAGAAACTGTGACGTTTTCCTTCTTAGTATGCATTTATTATTTCAGGAAAGCTTCCAGCCTCTGGCCCAGGGATTACAAATGCAAATGTCCACGGGGGCTATGCAGAGAACAAGAGGTATAAATAGACTTGGTGCAAGGTCATCGGTATTTGAGATTCTGTTAAACTGGGGAGTGTCATGCACCCCAGAGGTATTCAAATTACGATTTATATTTACAAATTGCATTTTCATGACATCTAATTTTTATCAAGGAAGAATAGGGATAAATAGCTTCTAACATCACAATAACTCAAAGATACTAGGAGTCAAGATTTTCCCCATTTGACAAATGAGAAACTGAGGCACAAGTACATTGAATTCAAGGGAACAGATGAGGGCAGTCACTAAGCAATAGGATGCAGGGATTAAATGTACACATCATGGGTCTGGAAGATTTGATATAGAAACTTAAATTGGTAATAGGCTTAGAACTGTGATGTTGAAAGATTAGTCAACCCCACAGAGCCTTAGTTTCCCCTTCTCCATAATGGAAATTAGAATGCTCACTTTGAAAAGGTGTTTGAATACCAAATGTGATCATATGTGCAAGTGTTCAGCCAAACACCTGGCAGATCAGCATTTAATGAGAAGTAAGTTTGTTTAATGGCACTGTTAATAAAAAGGAGAATAACTCAAGTCTATTCTAGGCACATTTTTTTTTCTCATGCATACCAAGTCAGCCTACAGGAGGACACAAAAGCTTTGTTGGAAATTCCTACAGGATTCTTCCAGTGATGTAGCCCCAGCCCAAGGGGGCAATGCATTCTTCTTTTTTTTTTTTTCTTTTTAAAATGTCTGTTCGGCAGGTTGGTTTAATGATCAGAGAATAGATGTAAATTTGCATATAGGAGAGAAAAATCATAGATTGTCAGAGCTGGAGGTGACCTTACTTTTCAGATGAATAAACTTAACTAGAGAGGTTAAATTTTAGTGTGAATATAATGTGTTTCACACATTCTTTATATTCTTTATATATATATATATACATATATATATATATACACTATGGGTGCAGATGTACATATTTATGCATATATGTAGGTATGAATACAGAATACAGATATGCACATACACATATTCACTGTTTTCAGGGTTTGAAGAAATAGTCCACCTGTCTGGGCATTAGACTATTACATACTGCAGGGGAGTTCAGAAGGAAAAGGATGTTCTATCATGCAGTTCCTCTAATAATAGGCCACTTGCTCTCACACACGTGACAAACCTGAATTTTGACCTGGGTAACGGCTGACTTTGACTACTCCACTCCCTTCAGTCACCACTGACTATTCAGTTGAGAACCTATGATTTATCTGCTGCTTTAAGACAATTTTTCTTTTTGTATGTTTAGTCATAATGGGGATTTAACTTAGGGTTAGTGTTCTATCACTTGAACCACATTCCTGTCCCTTTGCTTTCAGTTTAGTTTTTAGATAAGGTCCCATGTTTTTACACTAAGTGACCTTACACCTCGATCTTTCTCTCTCCATTTCTCAAATAGCTATGACTACAGGTGTCCCCAACCACATTCAAAAAAGCTTCCGGATGTTTTTAAACTTGCTTACATCTCTCATATGCTGACAGCACACTCTCAAGTACTGTTTGTCCACACATGCACACTTTCTTTTTCTTTTTTGGCAGGGGCGGGGGGTGGGGGTAGGGAGACTCGTAATTTTAATGACATCACTGGAAAAAGAGGAAATCCGCATGTGAGACAACTGAATTTTTTCAACAGATAAGGTTCATTTGAGTGGTTCAATGAAGTGTGGACTGGGATGGGACTGAACTCAAAACCAGAAAGCCCTAATGCAAGATAATGTGAAGGTCAGCTGAGATAGAAAGAGGCTTTGTCCTAGGTCAAGGATACTGTCTTAGGAAAGGATGGAGACAGACACAAGGTTGTGTTCAGGTCAAGCTAAAAAAAAAAATTAAGACATCTGGTTTACAAGACTAAGTATATAATAACTCTTAAAAATAGGGAAGGCAGAAAAAAGAACCAATTTGAAGAGGAGATAATGAGCTCTGTTTGGCCATTAACTCCTGTTGGGCCTGATCAATAGAAAACTAATGTTTGCACATGAAAACTGAAGATAGCATAAAGAAAAAGATGTGACTAGTATGAGATGTAATTGGTGACATATTTATAATCATAACCTTCAAACTTTTGGACATGATCCAATGTGAACATATACACAACCAAAGAGAAAACTCAAAAAGGCATATCTTTTATTTATTAATACACTCCAATGTTTTCTGTTATTCTATGTAACTTAAATAAAATTCTGATCATAATCCAGAAGACTGACTTAGTGACTTGCCATCATACTACAAAAAGCACTGGATCATCAAATAGGGCTGACTACTTGGCTTTTTAGATGAGGAAAGATTTAGGTAAGGAAGATGTTTTAGGCAAGGAAACAAGAAATGGTGAGATTGTGACTGTGGTATTCATGCCTATCAACCCAAATTTTGCTTTAAGAGTCGAATTGTAAGTTTTTCCACAGAGGTCCCAGTGTTTAGTGATAGTAATTGGAAATAGAAACCACCAGTGAGGTTTCTAAGATTCAACATTAGGGATAAGGAAACAAATAATTGGAAGAGTGACAAGAAAATAAATGAGTAGCTAAATTCTATTGTTCATCAGGGTTATTGGAAACCTGTTGGGGTTAGGCAACATTAAGATGAATTCTCATGAAAACACAGGCTATAGTGAGGAGTAGAGATTGCACTTACAGTTAAAAGATAAGTAAAACAACAACAACAAAAAAAGCATTAGGAAAGGCTTTTCTATGCGAAATAGGGTTACTGCCTCATCAGAGCCAACCCCTAAAACAGTGCTTCCAAAAAATGGATCATGTATTTTGTCCTCTCTCATACAGTTAACCACAGATACTTCATAGAGATTCAAGCAAGCTTTATTCTTAGTAGAGGCCTCTGATCTCTCTGCTTTATTTTCATTTTATTTAGCACCATTTATTGCACATCTGCTATATGCAAGACCATAGAAGAACGTGGAGATAAATAAGATAATTCCTGCCCTCTAGTCTCTCTTCATCTCATTGGGAAGATAGAACCAGAAATAAATACCCCTACATACGGGTAGAATATGAGAGATGCTGTACTAGGCCAGAAAAAGGAGGTCAGCAAGAGGTCAGCACAAAGGAAATGTCCTTCACCTCAGGGATCAGAGCATTCTTATCCTTTCTATCACCTCTCATAAGTCAGCTTTCTACATGGACCACACTGCTAAAGCACCATTCATCCCAACTCCCTAGTAACTTTATCCTGTGAGACCAGTATAGTCATCATGGCAATTACTGTCAAGAGTTATCACTGATATTGACCAAGATGCATTTAACTCATAATGTTGAATGGAAACTCCTTTATATAACCTCATAAAGATAATAATTAAAAGGTTTATCTTTAGTATATATTTTGGTGAGTAGTGAACACATGTTGTTTGCAAAGATTTATCCAAGGCACAAGAATATAGTAGGTGGGTTATTCCAAGGAAGGTCACAGATCTAAGACACAAACAGTGAAGGAAATAAGTATAAATCATGGTACACATTTATGGCCTTCACCAACATTAAGAACATGAACCAAGTCATCATAGGTATAAAGTTACAGGATTTTAAACATATTTATTATTTTTTCTGAAGTAGCTGTACAAAGGGGTTTCAATTCCAGAAGTCAGGTTATGACGACAATGCATCTTGAGCAATGTCACTCTTTCCATCATTCTCTCCCTGCTTTCTCAATCCTATTCTTACCCTTAAGTATGTAGCTCAACATTTTACCTAATGCACACTAAATGCAATGATTCTATTTACTAATCCTTCCTCCATTTGTTTCCCCCACCATTGCTCACCCTTCCCCTCAGAACATGTTTCATCTTCCTGTTATTCCCTTTTCTAAATGGATTGTTAGTGGTTCAAAGGAGTTACACCTTTGTTCTTCTTCCCTAGTATAATGTCCTTTAGTCAATTGGTTTGGGCATATATGCATAAAACCCTGTATATGTTACCATGTATGTTTGTATTTTAGATCTAACTTCTGCATATGAGAGAAAACATTCACCGTTTGTCTCAGAGCCTGACTTATTTCAGTTAACATAATTTTTTGGTGTTCATTAGGAAGATCACAATTCTTTCTAATAGACAAGTAAAATTCTACTCTATATATGTAGTGCATTTTCATGATCCATTCATCCACTGAAGGGCTCCTGGGCTGTTTCCATATCTTGGTTGTCATGAATAGTACAACAATAAACAATGATGTGCAAGTGTCTTTACTATATACTAAATTGCAATGATCTGGATAGATGCCTAAGAGTGGAATGGCTGGATAATAGGATAGTTCTATGTATAGGTTTTTAAGGAATCTCCAACCCACCTTCCGGATTGGTTGCACTAGTTCATACTCCCACTAACAACCAACAGTAGACTAGGGAAGAAACATAATCGTTGAAGAGGAACTTTATTTTTTTGGCTTCAAATTTAATCCCATTCCCTCAAGGAGGAGGAGAAACTAGGCCTCCTGACACAGGCATTTAAAGGGGAATGGGAGGATGTATCACAACTTACCTACTGCAGCATTACAAGGCATCAGGAAATACTATGGCCTGAGACAACTTCTCATGACCATATTTGATGTTTCTGAAGATCATTCATTTGGACAAGATATATTGGGAGTGTTCATGTCTGCTACAAAATGATGTCAGTGGATTCAGTTGGGATGTCTTAAATAGCTGTGGCTAGCCAGAAAGTACTGTCTGTGCATGTATGCTCCTCATCCCTATTACTCAATGAGTCTCTCTCCTTTATCTGTTTGTATGTTCTCTATCTATCTATCTATCAGTCTGTCTATCTCTCTATCTATATCTATCTATCTAATCTATCCATCCATCCATCTACCTATTCATTTATTTATTTTATTTTTTCTTAAATTTTTATTGTCAAACTGATGTACAGAGAGGTTACACTTTCATACGTTAGGCATTGGATACATTTCTTTTACTGCTTGTTACCTCCTCCCTCACTCCCCCTTCCCCCTCCTCCTTTCCTTTTTCCCCCCATGAGTTGTTCGGTTCATTTATACCAAACAGTTTTGCAAGTATTGCTTTTGTAGTCATTTGTCTTTTTTTACCCCGTGTCTCTCGATTTTGCTATTCTCTTTCTATTTCCTAGTTCTAATACCAGTATACATGGTTTCCAGTGTACTCAGATAAGATACACAGATAGTTCAGGTACAACCATAGGAAGGGGATACAAGAGTATCATCAATAATATAAGCTACGGTTTCACATGGCATGTTGAAAGTAATTACAACAGTGATATGACAGGCATTTCCGTAACATGGAGTTCATTTCACTTAGCATCATCTTATGTGTTCATAAGGGCTATTGAGCTGTTGTGATCCTCTGCTGTGACTAGCCTAAACCTGTGCTAATTATTCCCTATGAGGGAGACCATAGAGTCCATGTTTCTTTGGGTCTGGCTCACTTCACTTAGTATAATTTTTTCCAACTCCTTCCATTTCCTTACGAATGGGGCAATGTCATTCTTTCTGATAGAGGCATAAAATTCCATTGTGTATATGTACCACATTTCACTGATCCATTCATCTACTGAGGGGCATCTGGGTTGGTTCCAAATTCTAGCTATGACAAATTGTGCTGTGATGAACATTATTGTGCTGGTGGCTTTAGTGTGTTCTTGTTTGTGGTCTTTTGGGTAGATGCCCAAAAGTGGGGCTGCTGGGTGATAGGGGAGCTCTGTGTTTAGCCTTCTGCGGAATCTCCATACTGCTTGCCAGAGTGGCTGAACCAGTTTACATTCCCACCAACAATAAAGTAAGGTTCCCTTTTGGCCACATCCCCTCCAACAATTGTTATTGTTAGTTTTCTTGATGTAGGACATTCTTACTGGGGTGAGACGGAATCTCAATGTTGTTTTGATTTGCATTTCTTTTTGGCCAGTGATGCAGAGCACTTTTTCATATGTCTCTTGGCCATTCTCTTTTCCTTGTCAGAGAAATCTCTCTTTAAGTCCTTAGCCCACTTGTTGAGAGGGCTGTTGGTTCTTCGCGGTTTTGTTCTGGAGGAACGTAACTTTTTTAGTTCTGCATATATTTTAGATATGAGGCCTTTGTCCGTTGTATGGCCAGTAAAGATCTTTTCCCAATCTGTGGGCTTTCTGTTTATCTTGCGAGCTATGTCTTTTGCCTTGCAGAAGCTCTGAAGTTTGATGCTGTCCCACTTGTCCATCCTTTCTTTGATTTGTCGCGTTTCTGGGTCTTTGTTAAGGAAGTTCCATCTTGTGCCAAAAAAACCAAGTGTTTCTCCTACTCCTTCCTTTAGAGTTTTCAGCGTATCTGTTTTAATTTCGAGGCTGAATATGGCCTAATGGCAAGAGTGCTTGCCTCGTATTTATTTATTTTTATACAGGTACTGGGGCTTGAACTCAGAGCCTGGGTCATTCTTTCACTTGGCTTGTCATTCAAGGCTGGCACTTTACCATTTGAGTCACACCTCCACTTCCAGCCATTCTGATGGTTAATTGGAGACAAGAGTTTTTTGTTTTGTTTTGTTTTGTTTTTTTCTGCCACAGCTGGCTTCAAACTGTGATCCTCTGACCTCAACCGTGAAGAGCTAGGATTTCTAATGGCATGAGCCATTAGTGCCTGGCTCCCTGTTATCTTTTTGTAATAATCCTTTATAATACAGCAAGAAGCATTTGCACAAACCTATCGCTTTTGTTCATTGTTAATAGAGCACCTGTTCCTACATAATCTTAGGGGGATTAGGAACTGTGTCTCCAATTCCCAATGTGGATATTGCAGCTCATGCGCTAGAAAAAAAAAATTGACATAAAGGTTTGAGGCCTAGACCTGAAGCAGATCTTCCTTTCCCACTTCTGGTGCTCACCATATGCCTGCTCACCTGTAGTATATGCATTGCATTTCATGTACACTCTTCATTGTGCACACTGAAGTAAGTAACATGGAATCATACCCATGGGGGAAGATCAGAAATAAACAACTCATACAGTTTGTTTAGGTCAGTGGAGGCCCCCAGGTCCTGAGGGTGGGAGCTAGCATTGCTGACCGTGAGACAATGATGGCTCCAGCTAAGAGGAAGAGATATCAGCATTCTTAGAGGAATTCTGGAATGAAGATTTTAGTAAAGCTCAGGTTTAATACTGTGAGACCTTTCTAATGAATATGCAAATGTGGCTGGTACCAGAAGGAGAGATGAATAACGTTTACTAAACAGCAGTGTTAAACCACTTTGAAAGGGGTGTGTCATAAGCATGGTAATGAAATTAATCCACTTCACCTGTGAATTATCAGAGGCCTTGGGTTTTATCCAAAACTGTCTGCTTTGAGTTTGCTTCACTTAGCATCTCTTGTGTAAAATTGGATCCTAATAGGGAATGTAGCTTCAGAAACTAATACAAGATAGAAAATGGTAAACACACACACACACACACTCAAACACCTGTAAATTTGTGTTAAGGGCACTCCAATTGTGCCTTGCCATCCAGGATGACTGCTCTGGGCATCTTTATGGCTATTGTGGTCCCCACTCAATTGATTTATCAGACAAGACCGATAATTGTGAGGATGATCACAGTGATTATATCAGACCTTGCACTGTCTGTCAGAGAAGCTGGGGATGGGAGGCACTGACCTTAAGTGTTTAAGGAAGACTTGTCCCTTCAGTACCATAGGAGAAAAAGAAAAGCTTCTTCTGCAAAGATTTCTAGTCAAGATCTCAACATAAAAGTAAACCAGAGTCACCTATCAATAGGCACAGTGGTACTTGAGGGCACACAGAGACAATAAATGACAAAGTTCTGATTTAGGAGATGACCAACATCCAATGGAGACTCATTTATTTACCCTATCTGGGGTAGTTATTTGTTATTTAGGGCCACCCAGATGTGTACCCTTTCTTTTGGAAATAGCATCTAAATTCCTCTTAGAGGTTCATCTTTCCACCTTTTCCCCCTTGAACCAGTCAAAAGAATCTCTGAGCTCCTGTCCAGTAAGTGGGTCTGTGACCCCTAGTTATGAAAGCCAGACCCTCTCAAAAATCTAGACTAGTGTGAGGCAATGACAGAATGGGTTCTGCTGGCTTTTTAGGTCTCTAAATGTGTCCTAGTTTCCATCCCAGGAGTTTGACACTGCAGTCACATTGCCAAATGTCAGCTTCCTGGTATCTTCCCAGGAAGGTTGTGTGTCTATTTATGTTAGTCAAAACCCAGTTCTGTTTTGGTCTGTTCACTTGCTGTTTCTAACCACCCACCTTTGCTGTAGGCTTGAAGCAAAGAGATGACTAGAACTCTTGTCTTTAAGGAGCTCATTATTTACCTGGGAGAGGGGGTGGACAAATAAAACAATGCCCTACTGTTTACTACAGAGTCTGGGCTGAAATCAGGTGACAAACAGAAAAATATTGCAGGGACAGTATCAGTCAACTGAATTCTCTTGAGGAACATGAGAAGGCTTCACAGAAGCCATGCCATCTATTCTAACACATCCTCCCCCCTTCCTGCCCAACCTCCCACCCCACAACACACACCATTGGTACTGGGAATTGAATTCAGAGCCTCATGCTTGCTAGGCAAGTGCTGTACCATGCCTTTTGCTTTATAGTTTTATTTTTGATTTTCAGATAAAGTCTCCCACTAACTTTTTGCCCAAGCTGGCTTCAAACTGTGATGGCAGGTGTATAGCATCATGCCTACCTGAATCCTAATTTGTAGAGCCAATGTAGATCAACCAGATACAGAAAAAATGAATGTGTCCATGAAGAGGAAACCATGGATCTTGGGCTTGAAATGGGATGGGGACCTAGGTAAGATTTATGGGAGAGAGAAAGGTAACATACTATTTACATTGTATTCCAAAGTTGGCAATAACAATGCCATCAACTGCTTCTATGCAATTTTGAGTATCAAATATCCTAGGAATTTTCCAAGGCCACGGAGCCTCAAAGCTGTGCAATATGTACTCATCTCTCTCATACTTTAGAGTATTTTATTTTTGAACTTCATTTTCATTAATTGTATAGCTAGTTTCAAAGTGCTATTTCCATACATCTATTTAATGTACTTTGATCAAAATAACCCATCTATTACTCTTTTTCATCTCTCTTCCCTCCTTTTTATGAAACAATTTTAACAGGTTTCTAAGAAGATCAGGTAGAATTCAAACTATTTGTTTATTTATCTCAATTAGAACAGTCTTCATAGTGAGAGAAAGTGAATGTTTCATTTTCTTTCTTTTATTTCCCTTAATCACTTCTCTTTTATATTTTCTTCTAAATTAGCATGATACTTGGTACACAAAAGAAATCCAATGTATTTGTTAAGCAAATGAATTAGTAAGTATTTGTCAGTTACAAAAACTAGAGGCAATATTTGTAAAGCACATGATTATTTCCATGAATGCACCATGAGTCGTCCAATTCACATAGAAAAATGATAAAGTTTTACTCTTGCCAAGTACTCACCTTGGATAGCAGATTTGGCTTATCAACATCCTGTTTTGGAAACACAGAAACTGAAGCTCAGAAATACAGGAATTTAAATGTCAGCCACATTACAAAGATCCAGAAAGGTAGCCAGGAGAGCTTAGATTGACTTGGGAAGCATAGAGACCGAGACCGTGGAGAGATGATTGATAAGCTTATATCACAATGGTGAGTGTTCCGTTTTGTGTTTTTGTCTTGTATTGGTGGACAGGAATTGAGACTGCCTGGAAGGAAAGAGAAACAGATGAAAAATAGCACAGGTAACCAGGCATCACTTTAAAAAAAAAAAAGAAAGAAAAAATAACAACTCCCTTTTTAATTAAAATTAAATGTCCACTGTAAGAAAAAAAAATAGCAAGGAACAAATACTTATCGCCTTGTTTAATCACCTGTGATGAATTATAATTAGGATTTGAAAATTATTGAACTTTTTTCCCCTTGTTCACCTTGGCGCTCTGAAGGTGAATTTCAAAGAGTGCAAGGGGAATGAATATTAAAAAGTTTGTTTTATACTTGAACGCCAGAGCTCCCATCTCATTTTTCCATTAAAGCTCAACTTTTGAAATTTTTCTCCGCTTTCCAATAATTACATCTTCTGTGTGACAACTCATTACATGACAATGCTTATGCTAATGAGATTCCATATGCACTGGGAGAGGAAGAGGCTGGCTTTGCAGGGCTGAGTTTAGAGAGGAGCTTTTTCTGCTGTGGTTCAGAGGGACCCTGCCTCAACCCAGGCGCCTCGGTCGACAAAGCCTGCCCAATCTTCCACCTTTTCATGACAGACAGAAAGCACTGGCTGTGGTACCCTTGCTCCCAGGCACCTGAAAGTGATGTATTCCATTTTTTTTTTAATTTTTGCTGTGTTCTAGGACAATAGGAAATGAAATGATTGGTATAAAGTTTTCTGCATCAGGCATAGGACAAGCCCATTTGTCTTCCTCAGCCTGGAGTGGTGACATTTTTAATTTTTCTCAGTGCTGTGATTGTTATTCCGATCGATTGCATGCACCACTGTTATTGGGTCCCTGTTCAATGCTAGGCCCTGAATTGTGGGAGAAGATGATGGTGAACAAGGCTTCTCTGACACCGTGACTGCCTGCACTGAGCTGATGCATTGTGTGCTAAGGCCAGGCTACTACACAATGGCACTATACTGTGATTTACTCCCCACATGTGGCAGTGGGCTGCTGTAAGATGCAGTAAGCTAGTGGCTTACATCTGTAACCCTAGCTAAGAAGCTAAGATCTGAGGATTGTGGTTCAAAGCCAGCTTGGGCAGGAAAGTACAGGAGACTCTTATTTCCCATTGGATATGAGCATGCAAAATAAGTACCCAAACTGGAAGTGGAGCTGTGACTCGAGTGGCAGTATGCCAGCCAACCTTGAATGAAAAACAAAAAGAAGCTGTAGCACCTAAGCTGTGCATTCAAGGTCCAGTACAGACATGTGTGTGCGTGCACACACACACACACACACACACACACACACACACGGTATCACATGAGAATTTTTATAAGGCTTAGTGGTCAGTGGATATGAGATACTAGAGAGATAGAGGGTAAGAATTAGTATACAATGGCCAAGCACCAGTCCAAAGTGAGGACAGTAGATGTTTTACAGTGATAGAGTAAGTCTGGGGGTCAGGAAGAGCTTTCATGAGCAATGAGTCTGAGGAGGGACCCAGGGTACAGATTACCAAGGACTGTTTGTATCAGGCTAAATGGCCTCAGGGTATTTCCATCACAAAGCTTTGGGCATTCAAGCTGCTAAAATTTGTGACAATAGAGTGACTTTGCTTCAGACCTATGCCATGACCCCTCCCCACTCTCCCCCCACCCTGCCCCACACCAGTTAAGCACCTGCTAAACAGCCGCTCAACACACATTATCATACTCAATCATCACACTTGCTGTCAGCAGATATTCTTCTCTTCATTTTTCCTTTTGGAAAACTAAGGCTAAGTAGTATTTTGTAACTTGTTGAAGCTCCTGTTGCACCTTGTCACTGACAGAGTCAATTTTGTTTCTGGGGCAGAATGCTGTCTACTTTCAAGCCCAGACTCTGCACTACATACACTGGGCTATTTCTAACCGTTCTAGAGAAATTGCCACATGCATCCATCAGCTGCCCTAGATGCTTAAAGAAGGAGAGTAGGGTATATAACCCTGTCAGTGCTTTTTGAAGTCACTGCTGCGATGGAGGGAAAGAGAAGCAAGAACCCTACTGAAAATCAAGAAATGTGTTTTCAGTTGAGCCTCTACCACTTGCACCCAGGTGACTTCACCTCGACTTTGGTTTACCCTTTACAGAAAGAATGGTTAAACCTTATACTGAATTCTGTCCCTGAGGAAGAATATCAGTGAAAGCTTCATCTCTAATGAGAAATAAAGGCTTTCAAGTACAAGAAATTGGCTCTTGCTTTTGGCCTTGGGGGCTGGAAAGAATTTAGGAAACTGGAGAGCGGAGAACAAATGAAAGGCTTAAAAGTTGTATTTGAATAGAAAATAATTCATTCCGGATTTTTTGGCTGAAATGAAGTGGCTGGAGTCAGGGCTTTGGTGAGGAGTCCTTAAGCACCCAGGATATCCTTGGACAGGTGTTCTCCAGAATCAGTTGATGTGATTGGCCTCCAGCTAAATGCTGGCCTCCTCTTAAATGCTGCTTGGGTATTGGATGATCAATGACAGCCACAGCCCTGTGGCAGCAATCTTCTATGATTCTATGAGCGTGTACTCTGGTCATTGGCTTCTTCATGGAACTTCTTGCTCAGCTGTGGTCTGGCAATGTTGAAAACAGACCCTGTCTTCCTAAAGCCTCCTCTGATTGCCATGAGTAGGAAGCTGCCTTTGGAGCCTCCATACCCCTTCTCTCTTCACCACAGCTCACTAGACAAGTCCCCTTCATTCCCAACCACGTCCTGCATTTCCTTGTGCACACATCGTCATCTCTGTAAGCCCAGCACCATAGCTGGTATGAAGTATATCAATGTCACACCTAATATGTGGTACATGGTATATCTCTTGCTAAGTAAGACAGGGACTATGCTAAGAACTTTGTATGAAGTATTTTATTCAATCCTTGAAATATTAGATAGGTAAGTCCTGTTTTCATCTCTACATTAAATATAGATAAAGAAAAAGAAACTCAGAAAAATGAAATGGTTTACCAAGGAACAAAATAAGAAAGTGAGAGAGTCAGAAGGTTGAGGTTATGGCCCAAGTGGTAGCGTGTTGGCTTGGATACTTCAAGGTCCTGAGTTCAAATCCTAGTACTACCAAAAAAAATAAAGAAAACCTGAAGCATGTAGAATCCTATCCAAGGCCTACTAAGTCAGAAACAAAACAAAACAACTTTTTTTTAATTGCCAGGTAACCTGTATTTATATTAAAAATTTTTAGACACATTGATCTGGTAGACTATAAATACTGAATGAACTAATGATCACTGCTTTACATGCTCTATAGGTATGGAAAGGAGCCTCAGAGTAGAAATACCACAAGATTAGAAATATGTGACTTTGTGTTTCTTAGTTCTCCCTCCCCTCCCCCTACCCAGGGCTTTATCATACTGCAGACAAAGCAGTTTGCCTGGTTCCTTTCTTCCCCTGTGTCTGTACAGCCAAGGAGGGACTGTTTCTCCCCTGCCTGACTTCTGTCCTTGCTCACAGTTCTGACTCCTGCTTTTCCATTTTCCTGCAAAAAGATTTCAGAAAGAAGTGCATGTTGATTTGCTGTATGGCTTCTTGATTAGATGGCAGATTTGTAGCTGGGGTGGATGTGACAATCAGGAAGGCTTTGATTAGACCTTTCTGATATGTAAATCCAAGTAGATAAGATACTGGGTGTTAGGCTCAGGCTGAGCAACAAAGGTAAGAAGAAATCCCAGGTGACTGGAATTAAAGAACACTCTGAGCGGGTGTTTGGTGCGAATGATGTGAATTTCAAAGAGCTGGGGATAAACACTCACTTTCAGATGGGCTAATTTATGCAGGAAATCATTTGAGAAGGCAATTCTCTCATCCCAGAGAGTTCATAGAAGCCAGCAAAAAATGGTTACACACTGGAGTGTAAACATTGGTAATTGGTAATTAATGGGCACACCTACGAGGAAGGCATATGCCAAATTAAATTGATTGCTTGAATTGCTCATTGATTCATTAAACAGTGTATGGGTTTCCTTTTGAGCTCCTATTTTAGCCAGGCACTGTGCTTGTGTTGCAAACCTGGGAACAGTTAGGATTAGAGATAGCCTTAGAAGAGACTACACATGAAGGGTCTGGATGGACCAGGGCTGAAAAAATCATATTGTTTTCTCTTTTCTTCATTAATTTCCTCTTTCAATTCCTGCTCTGCTCCTATATTGTTATAGCCCTAGTGCCTCTGGCAGGATGTCCCTTGTAGGCATGTTCTGCTCTCAAGAAAAACTAGAAAGGATGCATGAATAGAGAGTGCCACTAAACAAATAATTGCATAGGTAATTAATTTTACTAATGGCCCTAAGTGCTAGGGAAGAGAATCTGGTGACAGGGCTCTAAGAAAAAAACAAGGTGACTTAATGCACACTGGGAATCCAGAGACATCCTGAATTCTCTCCCCCAGAAGTGACTTTCCTTTCCCTTTCATTTTACCGTTATTATTACTAATCATTATCATTATTTTTGTCAGTCATGGGGCTTGAACTCAGGGCTTAGGCACTGTCCCGGAGCTTTTGTGCTCAACGTTACTGCTCCCCCACTTAGACTCACAGCTCTACTTCTGGTTTTCTGGTAGTTAATCAGAGATTAGAGTCTGACAGATGCACAGGCTGGCTTCAAACCAGTCTTCAGATTTCAGCCGCCCTAATAGCTAGGACTACAGGTGTGAACCACCAAGAGTAGGCTTCCATCATTATTAATGCAGACCTCGAGTAAGACTTTTGTACTTGCTAGGCAGGCTCTCTATCGCTTGAGCTGCAACACTAGTCTTATTTATTTAGATTATTTTTCAGATACGGTCTCTTGGGGTCCTTTAATCTAGAGCCTCCCTCTAACCTAAACTCACAAGCATGTGGCACTGGGTTATTGGTTGAGATAGGGGTCTTGTGAACTTTTTACTTCGGCTGGCCTGGAACTAGGAAACTCCAGACCTCTACTTCTTGAATAGCAGGAATTATAGATATGAGCCCTCCATGCTGAGCCCAGAAATGGAAATTAAAATGGCACTTGAGGTGAGCAGCATTTGCCAGGTAGGAATAAGAGGATGTCATTCCAAGTGAATGAAGACAGTGCCTGTGAAATTATCTTGCAATGGGTTTTTGTACCTCACTGTGGCCAAGCTGCCCCCCCACCCCCACCCTGTGACTCAGAGCATTGTCCTGTGGTAGGACAATGCAGGTGGAGGACCTGCAGAACAAGACAAAGCAAATACCAAAGCACAGACTTGGAGCCAGAGGAATCAACATTTAAATCTTAGAACTGCCATCCAATAGCTTGAGTGACACCTAGACAAGTCAAGAATATCCTTAAGACTCTCAGGTAAGAGGGGTAAACTAGAAAGGACTTTGTGGAGTGCTCATTACACAGTACCTGCTCATTTTTCCTTTTGTAGCTTTGATCTAAATTAACAAGGATAATCACACCATGACCAGGGTTAGTTTGAGATGTTTACAAGTCTTCCAGAATGCCATTTCTAAAGTAATTGACCAATATTTCTTAGTGGAGGTGGGAAAGGACTGAATTTTATTTATTTATTTATTTATTTATTTATTTTTTGGCCAGTCCTGTGCCTTGGACTCAGGGCCTGAGCACTGTCCCTGGCTTCTTTGTGCTCAAGGCTAGTACTCTGCCACTTGAGCCGCAGCGCCACTTCTGGCCGTTTTCTATATATGTGGTGCTCAGGAACTGAACCCAGGGCTTCATCTATAGGAGGCAAGCACTCTTGCCACTAGGCCATATTCCCAGCCAAGGACTGATTTTTTTTTAAGTCAACAAAAATATTTAATAATTTGGTTTAGGTGGAGTTGTGTTAGATCATAATTTTCTGAACCCTATAGTGCCTTGGTTAAAAATGTACATAATGCCAAGATACAGTGGTTTAGGCCTATTTTCTTGGCTGCTTGGGGGAAATCAAATTGGTGATTTCTAACACAGGCAGGCAAAAATAATTCCATAGATTCCATCTCCACCATTTTTTAAATAGGTGCTGTGACACCTGTCTGTCATCCAGTGCCTTGGCAAAGCACAAATAATAGGACTGCAGCCCAAGCTGGATTAGGCCTGAAGTGAGACCTTATCTCAACAAATAACACATAAAAAGATGTGAGGGCATGGCTCAAGTGATAGAGTACCCTTTGAGCAATTTGTGAGGGCCTGAGTTTAAACCCTGGGCCTGGGTGCTGTCCCTGCATTCCTTTAGCTCAGGACTATAGCTTATAGTTCAAGACTACCGTTCTATCACTTGAGCCATAGCACTACTTCCAGATTTTTTTCTGTGATTAATTGGAGATAAGAGTCTCACAGACTTTCCTGCCTGAGCTGGCTTTGGCATGTGATCCTCAGATTTCAGCCTCCTGAGTAGCTATCTCTCTTTGTTAACTGTTGGGTTTTTTTTTTCCAGATGAAAATATACACTATAGGGCAGATGGTCCTTAGCAAATTATGAACTTTTATTCCAATCTCTTTCAGAGTATATCAGAGTAAGTATTCATCTGTAGTTTTTTTATCTTCCTTTTGTCTTCTAGTAACAGAACCACTTGTTTTTTAGGGGAACTTCTTCCCTGATATATATATATATATATATATATATATATATATATATATATATATATATATATATATATAAATTGAGACCTCCTCATTTAAAAAAAAAAATATATATATATATAAATTGAGACCTCCTCATTTAAAAAATAAAAAGTATAAAGGGCAAAAGCTGTGTTTTAACGTAGTAAATCATCTACCCAACAATTGGAGGCTCTGAATTACTTCAATGCTGGCAAAAAATCTTCTTCTCTGTCTCTTAAAACTATGGTGAAGAATAATTGACATCCTGTGATATGAATGAATTTAAAGCACACAACTTGATATATGTGAGTACATTTAAGAAATCATCACCAAGATCACAATAAAATTCCTGTAACTTTTTTTAATTGAGTTGGTTTGTGTACCCATGTTCATAGCAGCAGAATTAAACAAAAGCCAAAATGTGCAAGTAACCTAAGTGTCCACCAATAGATGAAGAAAATATGGTATAATCTTGCAATGAATTACTACTACTCCTTGAAAAGGAAATTCTGACACGAGCTACCAGATGGATGTATTACGAAGAAATGATGCTAAATGGAACAAACCAATCACACAAGCACACATATTATATGATTTTACTGAGATGATGTTCCTGGAGTAGCCAAATCATAAAGGAGAAAATCAAAATGGTGGTTAAAGGGGCCTGAGGAGTGTACAATGGGGAATTATTGTTCAATCAATGCAAAGTTCCAATGTTGCAGTAGTGAAAGATGTCCAGCAATATGAATGTAGCTAATACCACTGAACTGTGCATTTAACAATGATAAGCAAGTATTTAGAGATTGGGCCTTGAGAGGCAATTTATGCTGAAGGAGACCCTGAGGGCCGGCTCTGGCATCCTCACAGAAAGTCAATGAAACACCAGCGTGCTCTCTCCCTGCACACACAGAAGTTAGGCCACAGTGAGAAGCCATCCTCAAAAGCCAGGAAAAGAGTTCTTACTGGGAATCAACACAACTAACACCTTGATCTCAGAAATGAATACGTGTAGTTTAAGCCCCGAAATCAGCTGATATTTTTTATTTCAGCAGCCCAGACTCAACACAAATGGTAAATTCTGTTATGAATATTACCACAGTTTTTTAAAGTTTGGTTTTCTATTGTAAATGACCAACCCCTCTCCCCTGCCACTAACATGGCGATCAATTTAAATATCATCTGTCACATAACATGTCCCATGAGGCACGTGTGTTGATTGAAATAATATTCCCAAATTTCTCATCCAGGCTACTGCCTCAGCAACTGGCCTGTCCATCTCCCCTAAAACTTCCTGAGGAGAGAGGAGACCCAGAGTATTGTAGAGACAGTCAGAGGAGCTTCACTGATTAAAATCCTGGAGATCCTGCCTCGAATCCAGGACTCCTGGGCTCAGAGATGTCTTCCAGGGAAGATGGCCTAAGGCAGCCTCACAAAATGAGAGCTTCCTCTCAGGACGGTTCCATTTCCACATTCTCCTTTGTGGAAACTTCCCTTATCTGCCTCTCGAACAGCAGACACTTGGGAAGAGCCAGGCTCACTGACAACCCCTGGCTTTCTGTTAAAGGGATTTCACACTATCGGGATGAACACCTCAGCCTATTAGATGGCAGCCATCCTTTCAAGGCAAGCTGGGCCACATTTGTTATTTATCTGAGAAAAACATCACAGAGTATTTGTAGCCATAGATCCTTCTGCTGAAAGGTAACAGATAAAATAACATATTAGTTCTCTTGCTTCCCCTGAATTTTTTAAAGAATGGAAGAGTCCACTACGCCCGCTCATCAGAGTTTGTGCTTTAGACCATTTCCCTCATAGCCTCTGACCCTGCCAACATTTGCCAACTGCCTGAGGCAGAGGCACTGGCAGTGAGAAAAACAGATGCTTTTTGTTGAGCTTGTTGTATGTGTGAACACTGTGCAATACATCCAACTTGGGTTATCTTATTAATCCCTCATAGTAACCCTGAGAAATAAATCTTCTCAACTCCATGTTAAACATGAAAAAAACAAAGATCGAAACTACCAACAGCTTGTCTTGATTTGAATCTAGGTCCATTGGCCTTGAAAATCTGTCCCATTTCCTCTAGCATATACTGTCCTTAAATTAGATCTGGATAACCCTGTGTTTCACTATGGTCTTTCTGAATCTAAATCATCCATTCACTCCCTGCTTGCTGGTAGTGGCAGTGATGCTTTTGCTAGTGCTGCTGCTGCTGCTGATATATCACCAATTTCTTAAATATTAAACATACACCACCTATCAGGCCTATGTCTCAAACTATCTCTAACGTTTACACCACTTTTTCTTATTGTACAGAAAGTAGAGATTGAGGCTCTGAGAAGATGCAGTTTTTTCTTGCAGTCATATGGCCAATAGGGAACTGAGGAAATGACAGCCTGACTCCACAGTCTGTGGGGAGCTATGCTGGGTTCAGGAGGGAGGACGCTTTTGTGACAAATATAGACAGTTGTATATTTTTCATTGTCACTTACAAAGCAATTGTACCATTGCTCAGCTATGTTTCAGAAGAACTTAGGGAATTTAATTAAAAATAAATAAATAATTGGGCACTGTTTCTGTAATTGTGGCAACTCAGGAGGCAAAATGCAAGAGGACCACATTTTGAGACAAACAAAAGTGGAGAATATTGTGAGACCCTCAACTCAGCCAACAAAAATGTTGCCACAGGTGTTCTCCTGATGTTTCAGTCACAAAGGAAGTGAAAATAGGAGGCTCGTAATTGTGGCTCACCTGAAGGGGTGGGGATGACAATATTAGAAAAAATAACAAGAGGAACATGGGCTGAGATTGTGGTTCAAGTGGTAGTGCACTGGCCTAGCAAACGCAGGCTTTGAGTTTAAATTCCAGTACCACAATTAATAATTAGTTCTTAGATGCTATCTTAAACCAATTGGATTTAATAGTCATTTGCCTATTTAACTACATGGCAGGAAAAAAAAAAGATCTGAAAAAAAAGGATGTACGGTGAAAGTTGTCTGTGTTTAGAATCAAGTTTTTGTTTATTTGTTTTGTTTTTGTTGCCAGTCCTGGGGCGTGGACTCAGAGCCTGAGCACTGTCCCTGGCTTCTTTTTGCTCAAGGCTAGCACTCTACCTCTTGAGCTACAGCGCCACTTCTGGCTTTTTTTTATATATGTGGTGCTGAGAAATAGAACCCAGGGCTTCATGTATATGAGGCAAGCACTCTTGCCACTAGGCCATATTCCCAGCCCTAGAACCAAGTTTTTGTTATCTTAGTTTGTTTTCTTTTCTGAGTGATATTCTTGAAGTAAAATTGCTGAAAGGTGTAAGAATGTTTTTAGGATATATGTGTATGTGCATGTGTGATTTTGTGTGTGTGTGTGTGTGTGTGTGTATCTGTGTATCTAGGAATTTATAAATGTCTTTTAGCTCTAACTTCCACATTATGAGTGAAAACATGATAATTGTTTACTCATCTTGGCTTGCCTTACTCAGAGTGGTGTCCTCCAATTGCATTACTTTTCCTGCAAAAAAACCCATAATTTTATATTTCTTAATGGCTGTGTAATATTCATGTGTGTGTATGTATGTATGTGTGTGTGTATCACATTTTCGTTTTTCATTCATCTGTATTGGACACCTCAGATGATTCCATTGGTTGGAGCAATATGTAGCTATCTTTCTGCAATATTGATTTATTCTCATTCAGCTATATGTCCAATATCGAGTTGCAATATGATACAGTCATAGGGAAGGTCTGTTGTTAGTCTTTTGAAATATCTCCATGCTGATTACACTAGCTTATATTCTCACCAACACTGTATGAGGGCTCCTTTTTTTTTGCATCTTCACCAGTATTTTTTGTCTGCTTCCTTGAATATTGGCATTCTGGTTGGTTGGAAATGTCATCTTTGTGGGGTTTGATTTGCATTTCTCTTATAGCTAAGGATGTTGAACATTTTCTCATGCATCTAATATCTGTTTAGTAGCCCATCTTTTCTTACAGTTTTAAAATGTCCTTAGTTATTGCATGGTAAAATATTATGTTTTAAACCTTCAGTCCTATTCCATCACTGTGTCTCTTGTTTCAATTATATGTGAGACACTCTTTTCCATCCCCTACAATATGTGTTGTTTCCAAATGTTACTTGTTTAAGAAAATGAGGCCCTGGGTTGTTGTTGTTTTTGTTGCCAAGATTCAACGATTTTCTTCCCTAATGCCAGCAGATAAGGAGAGCATTCACTTCTTTTCTTGATCTATCTTAATGATGACAAGATTTTCATCTTTTTGTATTTATTATTTTACTTTTCTGGTATTTCCTGGAATGTCATTAATCATTTTAATCACAAAAAACTCATTTGATAGTAACGTGGATATTCTAGAAATTCAGATAGCACTTCCAATTTAATTTCCTAATAATTAATTTTGCCATAATTGTATAGTGTTATCAGTATTGAGAGTAGAACTTTGCAAATAAGCATTAAGGAAAACATCAGTCCTTTGAAGGGAGAGGCCTGGAGGAGAAGCAGTATAATAGAACACTGAATTTCCTATTGCTTTTTTTCCAATAGTATTTATTTATTTTATTATCATTAACTAGTTTTATAAAGGGATTACCATTCAAAATGTCAATTATAAATACAATGCATTTTGGTTCATATCACCCCTTTCATCATCCTTCCCAACCCCCCGCTTCAATTTTCCTAGTTTCAGAAGATATGCATTGAATATTATGACTACATCCTCCCCTCTTTCCTGTCTTCATCCATCTTAGTACTGCTCTTAATATAGCTGTGAGATATACCTCATTGTTAAGCTGTGTTAAGCTCTGTCTATAGAGGAAGAAATAAAGACTCAAATACCTCCCATAGGTGTCAGCAGTCTTCTCTCTTCCTTTGTAAGTCATTCAGAAGCAAAATATTTTGGCTAAACATTGTGAAATGCTCAATAGCATAATACAGGGAGAGAGGAAGAAGAAGACCTAAAAAGTAAGAAGCAGAGGATAATGTAATGACTCCAAAAGGCTTGGGGAAGTGAGGAAGGGAGTGCTATTTACCTGATGGAAGCCTTACAGCTAAAAATGCTGTTGGGAACACATGGAGAATCTACAGAGACGCTGGTATAGTGCCAGGCTAACTTACATATGCACAATCCCAGATGGATGAATGTGTCGGATGTCTATGCTCTTGGAGGCAAATACCAGTTTTGACATGTATTACTTAGTGACTTGGGCAAGTCTCTTAGTTGTACTTAAGCTTGGTTTCCTCACCTGTGAAATACAAATAATCTGAGCTTTTCTGAATTATAGGAAAATAAGAACAATGATTTTAAGCTGATCTACAGCACAGTAGCTTCAACAGGAAATTGCTTTTAAAAATCATATCTTTTTCATTGAGATTACCATTATCATCTGGTCGTAAGGGATTCATGTTAGAACTGAGGAAGGGATAGAATTAAGCTATAAAGATCAGGCAGTGAGTCTCAACTCTGCCCTTTATTAGCTGTGTGACCTGGAAAAAAATTATACAATCTTTCTGGGATAGTCTCTTGATATGTAAAATGGAGACTGGTAATCCCACAGCAATCTGTATCTCAGAGTTTTTGTGAGAATAAATTACCTAATGGTTGGGAAAGAACTCTGAAAACCCTCTAGGTGTTATTTGCCTTTCAAATGTGATATATTATTATCCCATAGAGATCTCTTAGCAAGCCCTGAAACCCTGTAGATGCTGCTAGCCCTGGCTCTGAAATTATCTGATGGAAGAATTCTCATGGTCCCAGCAAAGAACAAGATATAGTTTGGGGAAACTTAATGTGAGTAAAGTTTTAACTCAGTTAGGAAGAACTTTCCAGCAACTAGAACTGCATGATAGAATTATTTGGGACAATTTTCCATCTACCCTGTGCTGTGTAGAGATACCCAAGTTCTCCATTGGTAAGTGAAGATGGTATGTCAAGAATGCTATAGGGTAGGTGCCAGTATTGGTGGTAAATGTATTTACAAAACAATAGTTTGTGTTTTTTCCCCAGATTGTATCCCATGCTAGACTTTGTGATGGATATCAAATTTGAAAAAGATTTGATTCCATAGTCAGTTAGGATCCTTGGTTAAAAGCAACAAAGAGAATTGACTCTAACTGGAGAAAAGAAAGAACTGAGGAATTGGCCAAGTTAAGAGAACACTGAGCATCTAGGGGAGAAACAAAGAAAGCACAGGTCAGTGGTTTGCATAAATACAAAAATAGACTGAATAATACTGTTTCAAAGTTTTTTGCCATTTCCTTAAATTTCAAAATGCCTGAAGAGAGAATCTGCCAGAAGGAGGACATGTGTGAAGAAAATCTTCATCAGCTACCATATCTGGATCACACATATGGAAAATGGTGCTAGCATGATTCTCTCAAGGAGAAGTCAATGTTGTTTAGAATAAGGGGTCCAGGACCCTACGGGGAAGATAAGATGTGTATTACAGTCACTGTCCTGAAAGAGTCACAACACAATGGATAGCTGGACAAATAGACAAGGAGAGTGCTGAGCTGTGGGAGTGTGTATGGAAGGCTCCAACTCATTCAACTCGAGTGAATATGAAGGAAAAAGTACATTGAGTTGTAAGTGAAGAAGAGGAAGGTGTGAGGTAAAAATGGTGAGAGAGAAAAGGAACTAAGTAGCTACCTCCAAGTTCTCAGGATTCTGAACATTAAGGTCCCAGAATCCTTTTGCTATATGATGCATTCTATTTTCTATATTTTCGCTTTATTTCTTCATGTATATCAGAAATTCATCAAACCTGTGCCCATACCTTATACTTGTCAGTTCAGCCCTGCTGATACATTCAGACATATGGCTGTTGGACTGAATGCACATAACCACAGTACCCAAAGATTGTACTTGTTCATTCACAAATTAGGAAACAGAAGCCCAGTTGATCCAACTAACTTGCTTGTGGCTTCACAGTTTGCTCTTATCTGTTGAAAAAAGTTTTAGGTTTTATAACCTTTATGTTTCACTTTAAAATAAGTGTTAGGTGTACATATTTGACCACATCATGTGCTTATCTATAGCATATCATGTGATAGGGTTTATATTATACTCCTCAGTTTCAGGTTTATACTATATTCTCAGTGCTTACTATAGTGCTGGTCATGGCAGGTCACTGTTTGTAGTCTCATAACTGTGTAAATGGAAAGAATCTTAGAAATGTACAGAGATGTGTGACTCAGATGTATTCATAATTCAACATGAAGAGGAGAGATCAATAATATCTACAACTAGGCAATATGCAGATATTAGTCATATATGCTACAAAAAGAATCAGTCCATAAGTGGTAGAGTCTACACAGTGGTAACCAATTACCATGCAACATTTACAATAAAATTAAATTAAAAAATGTAAATTCAACATTGCTGTACTTTCACTTTTCAAGAGAAGATTGAAGAAATGTTTATATTTATGTGTAGAAACTTAGGAGTTAAAAAGTATTGGCAACACACTACAAGTATGACCACATGCTATGATTTTGAAAATTGCTCTAGGTGCTGGTGTCTCAGGCCTATAATCCTAGCTATTCAAGAGACTGATACCTGAGGATCCAGTTCAAAGCCAGTCTGGGAAGGAAAGTCTATTACATTCTTGTCTCCAGAAAACCGGAAGTGGCACTGTGGCTCAAAGTGGCAGGGTGTTAGCCTCGAATCAAGCAGCAGCTCAGGCCCAGAGTTCAAGCCGTGCAATGGACCACAAAAAAAAAAAAAAAAAAATCCCTTAATTGTTACTTTTTTGGTTAAAGGATTCTCTTTACCTATCTGTACTAAGCCTTGAATCCTAATGGGAGAAGGATTTGATGTGAAGGAAGTTCCTTCTAAGAAAGAAAAGGTGGGGGGTGGGGAAGCTGGGTCTTTAATTCTGGGAAAATTTGAAAAGGAGTAAATGAAATTTCTAAGTAGAGGAAAAAAATGAGAGGGCCAGATTCTTATTCAATCTCTTCCCTCCACCTCAAGCTAGATAGCCTTTCATTGTCAAGTAGTGGGAGAGCTAGCAATGGAGAGATCCAGGCAGCTGAGAGGGGACCTATTAGCAAAGAAAGCTGGAGCCCACTTCTCTCACACTGTCTGAGAAAAGAATACGAGGCTTTAGAGAAAGCTCTGCATTTGATTTGGAATATCTCATAGGAGTATAAAGAAAGATAGTTTTGAGATAAGCACAGATCTGTTAGGATTATCCTAGACATGCACTAATTATTCCCTATGAGGGAAACCATTGAGTCTATGTTTCTTTGGGTCTGGCTCACTTCACTTAGTACGATTTTTTTTCCCAAGATCACAATAGCTATGTACATATGAACACATAAGATGATGCTAAGTGAAATGAACTCCAACATATGGAAACAAGTGATTTATCATTGTTGTTGTTGTTTTCAACATACCATGTGAAAATATGCCTTTATTTTTTGTCTTTCTTCCCTGTGGTTTTACCCCTGATGTCACTGTAACTGATTTTGGTACCCTGGATATTGTATATATGTGTATTGAAACTAGGGAAGGGAAGGGGAATACCAAAATGGAGAGACAAAGGATTAACGTCAAACCAATGCAATAGCAATAATTACAAAACTATATGCTATAAACCAACTGTAAAACTCATGGCGGGGAGGGTTTGGAGGGAGAATGAAGGAGGAGATAACAAGTTGGATCAGAAATGTACGCACTGCCTTACATATGAAACTGTAACCACTCTGTACCTCACTTTGACAATTAATTAACTAGTTAATTAAAAATAAAATAATAGATCTGTTACCCTAAAGCCTATCCTGACCCTGTTTATCCCAAGGAAGAAATGTACTAAGCTCAGGCAACTGGAAGAGGCATGGTATCAGAAGTTGCAAAGTTTAGAACTAAAGATTTCAACTGCACAGTATTCCAAAGGCCCACAGAGACCTGCTCTATCTTATTAGACACACTCCAGAATCTAGAACCACACCAGCCCTGGAGTTCTACAAGCAATCTAGAGTAAAACAAGCTCAAGAGCCATGAAAGTATATAAGTTCCAAATAGCACATTTCACCACACATCATGCACATTTACAGGGTAGATACAAGATAGCCAGGAAATTCTTCATACCCGAAAAACAGAGATATGATTAATAGGTGATTTCTTCAAATTTCCAATAAAGGCTCCATAAATAAATTAATGTAAGTAGGATACATCTAAGTATGTTCCTTTGAGACATACTTATCATATAGCATACTTTCCTTTTACTCAAGTACTGATTTAATATAAATATTAATTTTTTTACAGATTCTAAATAATTTTATTGATATCTCACATTTATAGATAGTACCAATTATAAATTAAATGTTCACTATGAATTAATTTCCTGTCACTGTCACCACAATTCAGTGAAGTCAATACAATCACTAATTTTACAGTTTCTAACACCAAAAGTCCCATGCTCAGCTCAAAAGTCAACCCAGCATTCAAGCAGGTATAGTTCACCCAGACAAAGCAGAGATTCCATCCAAAAGATTTTCTATTGTATTCAAATATTTCACAGATTTGGGACATTTGAAGATCCAGCACAGCCCACTCCTTTGAAAATCATCCTATTAAAAAAAAAAGAGCCATATTTAGGTCGTTCATTTTATTTTTTGTTTCCCTGGAGTTTTCTCTGAAGTGTTACACTAAAAATATGTCATTCTATTAATGTCTCTTTTTTAATTCCCTTTCCCAATCCTCCAAAGCTTTAA